>NC_051043.1:26368309-26555809 GCF_904848185.1 Acanthopagrus latus
AGTGTTTGTTGGTGTGCACTCTCTCCATCTAAACTTGACATTAAAGGTTCACATCCTTCAAAATGGGGTGTGGACTCCTGGCCCCTGAGTGTCAAGAGAGGAATATTTGAGTGAGCACCCCATGCAGAGGGAGAGCCACGTCCTTTTTCTTATATTTTGTTTAACACGGTGTGGAGAGGAGAGTCCAGAGGGCGAATGGCTGCTTAAATCAATTCTTTTTGAACTGAGCTTTTGTGTGTTGACTAATAAAGATGCATGTTTTTGCTGCTGAAATCAAATGAAACAGCTTATAAAAAAGAATATTCATGTAAAGAGAATAATCAGGAAGGAAATCAGTTTCTAAGAGAATCTTGTATGGCCTTGCCAGTGCAGCGTCTTGACTTGATAGATGGAAAGGTCAGCTGATGTTAAGCCTGTTTGATTATTTTCAGACTATGTTTAAGAAACACATTTTACTAAAATCAAAAACCTGCAAACTAACAAGTGAAATTGGCAACTCAGGCAGTTCTTTTTCAACTCAACTCATCAACTCCTTCTGAATCCTCTCATGTTTGTACTTCTTTTTAGTTTTCCTCCTCTTCAGTTTCTCCTGTTTCCTTTAACCTTATTTTTAAGCTTGTTTACGCTTGTCTCCCATCCTCTTTTACTTTTGCTCCAGACACCTCACTCATTAAAACTGCTGTGTAGTCTTCTTGTTTACCAGACGTTTTGTTTATACAGTTGGTATTTTTAAGTCATCGTAAATATTCTTTAAGCAGCTTTAATTTAACTGTATAATTATAGAAATGTGCCAAAAGACAAGGTGAAAGGAGTCGCTCTTAGGGATGAACCCACATAGAAAATGTGCTGAATCGGCAGCCCCTTTAATCTCTGTGGAGCTTTAAAGCAAGTCTCAACTCCTGCCAGCAACTTCGCTGTGTTGATTCGCTGTCATTGAGTCGCTTTCAGTCACAGCAGGCAGCCGTTTTTAGCAAACAAGCTCTGAAAACCCACCAAACACAACTGCCCAGCAGAGAGACGCAGTTAGCAAATTAGCTGGTGAATATAATCGAGCATTAAGCAGTTTAAGAACTAGTTATTTTGCGCAGGGGATGGTAGAGACCACAAGCAGCACTGAAACGGAAAGTGAAACTTGGAATACCATTTGCTGGGTGAACACAAACAGCTCCCAGCTAGTAACAATGTTGTTCAGCTACTGATGGACTTGTAAATAATCAACTGTGTTGAACAGGTTCACCATATTACCTTAGTAGGTGATGATACTAGCAACTTTTGTCTGTAGTCTATGGATGAATAAATATATAAAGCACATCTTTTTAGTGAGGAGGGGAGATTTTACTACATTCACTACAATTTGAACAATAAAATGAATTAGTAAATTACAGCAAATGTCTTTGAAAAGCTGCATGTGAATGAAATGTGACACATTGACGAAAACGTCCAGTTTGAGGGGGAAATTATTTTGCAGCCTTTTAGGGACAAAACTAATGGTAAACTGTGTTAGGTTCCAGTTTTCTGACACATCAGTAAGGTTCAGGTTAAAAGTGAAAGTAAAAGTAAAAGAGACTTGAGACTGTGGACATTTGTATCACTGCTGCAGTCTTACTGTCACTATCATTACACTATTATTACTTAATACGGATACTGTGCTTAGGTGTGCTGGCAGATATTTGTACTTTTGTTCTTCTAAGGACTGTGAATAACGCCAAAGCCCCAAACCTTTATCCCTAAACTAAAACTTGCGAGGAATTGTGGACCAGCAAAAATGTCCTCACATTCCAAAGTGTCCAAATTCATCCCTAAAACGACAAACTGGAGTGCACACACACACACACACACATACACACACATACATACACATACATACACACAGGAAGAGCACCTCTCCTGATCCCAGTCCTTGTGTTGTCCTTGTACAACTTCACATATGTGGTGTTTCTGTGCCTGCAGTGAGCGCACAGGTGGCAAACTCCCACTTAGCTCTCGAACACAAAATACACATAATACACACACACACATAGAGGTGACAACCTTCCTTTCAGCTCCTTTACATCATTTGAAGTGACAACATCCCATTGCAGCAATACAGTGCTGCTCTCCCACACAGGAACCGTCTGTTAGCACCATATACACCTTCCCATATGTATTCTCACTCACACACACACACACACACACACTCTCAGAGGAGTGAGTGCCAAGACACAGCAAGTGTACCTGACGTGAATGTTCTTATGCAGCCCTCTAATCTCTTTCACAGAAAACAACTGTACCTCAACAGGGGAGGAGCAGTGACTCATAACACAAGTGGCCTTCACAATAGCATGGGGGAAACAAAGTGAGAAATCAAGAACAAAAAAAGACTATGACACTTTGCCCTGCCATCAACACAGCATGTCGTGAGAACATTGAGAACAAGACTTATTTTTATATAATCAAATTTTCCAAGGTGTTATGCAAAGTGTATAGCAGGTAAAGAGTGTCCATCTACTCTGGTCTGTCCTAAATACCATTTTTGGGAGAGAACTGTCAGCTAATGTGCAAAGCTTTGACATCAGGATTGGGGGTTGTGTCTCCTTCCAAAGAATACTTACATATGTATAATTACGGTAAACTGACCTCAGGTGATTTAATTTCAATGAATCATTACATTTGGCAACACAACACTCTCAAAATCCAACTTAAGACAAAGTGACGGCTTACGGTTGTAGAAAAAGAGGGATGCAGATAGACACACAGCTGTAATATCAACCTGATGTCAGTCCTCATGTGCTGATAGCTAGATTTCCACTTTGTCTGCACAACACACAACGCTTAAAGGATTGTTCTTTGTATCTAACAAGGAACAAACAAACCGAACCTCCCACCAAGTCATTAGTACTTCATCAGCTTTCATCTTTAATTGAAGATATAGTGATACTGATTTATCTCTGGCCAGTAATTTATGCGAGGATCATTTACTGGGTCCAAGCATATCCTTCTGTTGTTTTGATTGAAATTCAACTGAAAACAATTATCTATGACTAAAATGTCTTGATCTTTTGTATCTATTTTTTTCTTTAAAAAGGGTTGTCAAACTCATTAGCAGTAGCATAAAAAAAATATATATACTGAAAAATAGACACATCTTTTAAACACAAAAGAGTAAAAATATATTCTAAATTCATATCTGTGACTTCTCAAGCGTGTTTCCTGAAGGCAGAACTGATGCATTTAAATGGATTCAGAGAAAAACACTTGAGTGAAAGAAAGAGAGGAGACGGATATGGTACTAAAAGATGCAAGGCAGAGGAAGAGATGCATTGAGCAGATGGTAGTGTGCTCTCAGGTGTACAAGGACCTGCAGAGAAAGAGCTGTTGCACAGAGGGAAGGAGGCAGAGATGCGGAGATAGGTGAATAATGGGCGGGACTGAACAAGAACAGAAGGTTGTGGAAAAGCCACAGAACATGGAAGGAGTAAACTAAAATAGAAAACAAGTCCCGAGGAAGAGGAGCACAGAGGCTGGCGGTGAATCGAGATCGGAAGAGAGGACGGAGAGAGAACGGAAGCTGGCTGCAGCAAAAGAACGGATGGAGGCGTGGAGAGGGGGTTAGAAGTTGAGGTGAGAGCCAGCGGGAGGCAAGGTGACCAAAAGAGATGAAAAGCGGGCGTTTGAGGGAGACAAAGTTAGAGCATATCTCCTCTAAATGAGGACAGGAGGGAGGATTCGGGATAAAAGAAATAGCGTAAGTATCAGAGAGCTAATAGATGAAATGGGACAAAGTTGGAGGGATAAAGAGATGAAAGAAGGGGCATATCACTGGAGGGGGGAGTTGGTCACTTAGAGGGTAGAACAGAGCGAGACAGAGAGGAAGGGAGGACAGAAAGGTCAGAGAGGAATCGCTCAGATGCAAACAGATCAGTGATGGTGGAGTTATGGTTGATAACAGGGAAGAAATGACAACCTAAATCAGTACAACAGCTCTGCTCATTCTCTTTGAGTCACTCCCTTTTTTTGCCCTCTCCTTTAAGGTCAGTTTATACACATGATGCACTTTTCAATCGAGTTCTCAGAAATCACTTCGACGTGCCTCTCCTGTGTGTCACGGCAACAAGGTAGTCTTAGAAGGTTGGAGAGAGACAGACGGGGGGAGAAATCCCGTCCTGTGTTCAGCAAGAGTTTGCCTTTTATCCTGTTAGATCCCGTTTGCTCGAGTTTGATCAAAACAATTACCGACTTGGCTATTTGCACACAAAGACTGTACTCACAAGCACACATAAACCTGGACTTCACACTCTTACACACACAGCAAACACCAAGTCTGTTGCACATGAAGACCATCTAGGAGCATGAGGACGTGCTGATTGATTGGCGCCCGGGGGAGGCTGTCCCTTCCCATTAACATCTCCCTGTCAGTGGGAATGTGTGAATAGATATTTCACCACCAGCACTGTGTGGGTCTGTATGAGCATGTACAAATGAGGGTGCACCTCTGTCTTGCATGTGTACGCCGGCACTTCTGTGTGTGCTTCTCTGAGATGTGCAGAGCACTTGGGAGATTTTCAATTACCAACAATGATAATCAAAACAATCTAACTGCAGGATCCATTAAGTAGCTGTTGTTATGGCAGGATGTGTTCACCTAAAATTAGATTGTTTTTCACATTTACCAAAGTCATGATTAATAAATTATATTAAACACGCTTGTGTACAAGATTCAGAAAATTAATAGAGCAAGCCAAGCTCCCTGAGAGACAGAAAAGACACTTCATCACAGATACGGAATTTGCTAAATAAAAAACACATGACTCAAATCAGTAAAAGAACTTACAAAAGACTTGTATTGGTCTCAGAGGATGAGTAGTTTTGAAAACGTTTCTCAGGAGAGGAATCAAGGCCAAACGCCTGGGGTTATGAAATAATAGAACTTCACAATGGGTGATTAGAAACATACTTAAGATTCAAAATTAATTTAATTCATATTACAAGACTGTGTAATGTCATTCCTGTTTGTATTTTCTGAAGCTATACCCAGCTTTATACATATATATTTACATGCACACACACACACAGACTAATTAATAAACCATTCCTTGTTGAGGGCTGAGCATGAGGTCAGGAGCCTCACAGCCTGAGGGAAGAGGCTACTCGTCACAGCATTGTCGATATTAAAATGTATATTTTTCTGTGCACTTTTAGAAGCTGTTGAGATCAAAATACATTCTTGCATTACAGAAAGTGCTGTAGTTGATGAAAAAGAAATTTGAGAAAAGTTCCAGAACAGCTGCCAAATTCACTTTGTGGGAAGGTTGTTTTGTAAGCATCTGTTTTCTAAGGTCAACAATAAACTTTCAATCTTAAAATAATAACTATGTGTAAAACCATCCTGATAAATGATCATCCAGTAAAGTAGATTGTTGGCTTGAGTTCAGATATGGTTCCTTAAGCACATTTCATTTATCAACAAAAACTGCCAAACACTAAAAGGATTTTTAGTCAACTCCGACAATCATAAATTCATTACACCTTTGACACAGAGAATATTTTTGGAGCCCGGCTATTGCTAAACGACTCGTGTCCGTCGTCTATGAAAAATGTGTCCACACAGTGTAACAGTTCAGAAACATTTTATAAGAGCAGTGCCTTCGTGATATGAATGGCTCCTCTAAAATACTAACGTCATCTCATTCATTACATTTGTTTATGTCCCGTCAACACTCTTTTTCAAGATTTAGTTTCTGCACTGCTGCTTGCTGTTTGCAAACTATAGAGTAAATAACATAACCTGAAATCCTTGCTTTTTCCACTGTGTATGTGTATAATGTATACTGTAGGTTTGAACAGGTTTATATTTAGAGGAAGAAAGAACATTTTGCACACAGCACTGTGTAACGTGCGAAACTGTGGGACAGAACATGAAAATCCCCAGAAGGTGAAAAAGCCCGTCCTATCTACATGTCAAATTTATATTGCTTTGACCTTTTCCCTCAGGTCCTCCTATTTCTCACTGCATGCAGAGATTCACTAAACTGCTGATGTCTGCACCACCTTGCCTCTTTCTACACATTTGGATAAAAGGAGGGGGGGAGTTGGCAATATCTACACCAGCACTTTCGGCTCTTAATTCACACAGATAGGACACGTGAATGGCAAACTGAACTCCCTGGAGCATTTTTCTTCGCCGTTCAACCGTTTGTTGCACAATAAACTGATGGGAAAAATATATTTGTAGCTTGGAAATTGGTTTGCTATTTCTGAATGTGTGGGTAAGTGCGTGCATGCTATGCGGAATCTGTGTGGATTCTCAAGGACTTCAAAAGGACAGCTTTTGAGAGTTATATGCTTGTTTACCTTCAGTTATTATTTGTAATGATAATGTTGTGTGTAGAGTCAAAGTAAAATGGACTCATGATGAATTGAAGGTGTCTAGCTGCGACCTTAACCATCATGGTACAATTATTCAAAGGGAAGTCGGAGGCAAATAATTGGTTTCCAGGGCAAAATGGGACAGTTTTTATCAACCCACACACCCACAACTAAACAGCATCATTCTCTGCTGTACACCTGAAGGTCACTTGATAGGAATGTGGTGAAGGCACAGTAATTAAACCTCACATTTTGACACAGAGTCCAGAGAGAAGAGCGAGTCCAAAATAAAGGAAATAATGAATACAAACAAGTCATTTCAAATGTGAGGCTGTAACGCTGATGGATTCTGGATCCAGAGGTGCAGAGTTGACGCCTGTGGGCACAATGTATTTGTTTTTTGTGAAATAGTTTTTCACAGCAATTCACTTTTTTTCCATGCTACCGCATTTGTTACTATGTACTGTATGTGCATACAAACATCTGATGCAGTGTAATGTAAAGGTTATTCGAGTAGGAGCGAAGAGGAGGAAGAACATGGGTGTCTGAGTCAATCTGTGTCACAGATGACTATTCCTCAACGTCCTTTGATTCACTGTCCTCTTGTCATACCCTCTGGGACAAGTTAGCACATTTGTGTGTATTGAGTGTATGTGTGTGTGAGAGCGCGCGTGTGTGTGCGTGCATGTGCATGTTTATGTGTGACCTGAGGCAAGTGCCAGCATCTATGACCAGATTTCACCACCTCTGAGCGTGACACATTAGCCAGTGGCAGCTGAGGGCAAGGACACTATCCGAGGGTTGCATAAAGGTCTGTGTGCGTAAGTGTGTGTGTATGTGTGTGTGTGTAATTGTGTGAGTGAGTGATAGAAGAGAGAAAGAGAGAGAGAGAGAGTGTGTGTTTGTGTGTCCTAGCTTTACTGTATGTGTCAACATGACACAAAATCAGTGTCAATCATTGTTGTAAGTGTGCTGCCGCTGTAGTGATCGCTCAGTGTCTCTCTGGGACCCAAAAAGAGATGTTCGAGTGATAAACTTCAAGTGCAAAAGCTGTCACTTAAATGTGTCAAACAGTTCAGTTACTGCTCCATGTTATGTACGTTTTCTCAAATGTTAGTAAGGCTGCATCAGAGAAGGCCAAACCATAATGTCATATCATGCTTTCTTGGTAACGTTTAACTTGTTTGATGCTTTAACCAGTATCAAAGCTCTATTTAATGGGACTTCTGGGCTTTTGTTGGACAGGTAAATCAGCAGCAGCAGCAGCCAAGAGCCTGCTTTGACTTTGGTCATTTTAAAGGCTGACATTGACCACTGAGGACGAATAGAACTACTTTACCAGCTTTATTCACCTTCACATAAAATAGATCTCTTTCTCTCTCTCTCTCTCACACACACACGTTTACCATGAGCGAACAGATCCCTGAGCACCACGTAAACAGCATATGAGCTATATGTACGCACACAAGCGCGTAGTTCAAGTACACACTCACACAATTGCATGTCAAGTATGTAGACAATACACTGTGAACAAGGGAAAAGTTGAATACAAACATACACACAATGATAAGGGAGAGAAGAAGGTATAAGAAAATATTTACTCCTGCCAGGCTTGGCTCACATCAAGGTTGTAGAGAATATGCGATGACTGGTGAGAAGGGGAGTGAGGAGCATAAATGCCTTTCTTGAAATGAATTGATCAAGCAGGAGTGTGATCTACTGTTACAATGAACACACTTGCTGCTGTAAGAGAGAAGTAAAAGGGAAACAAAAAGGGAAAGCAAAAATCCAACACAGAAACGGCTGCAGAAAGAAGGAGAGAGGAGGAGAGGATAAAGAAGAGGATATGCTGGGCAGGCTGAATGTGGTGTGGGGATACACTGTAATAAAGACGTCTCGCCTTGAAAGCTTTAGTGCTCCTGCGAGAGCTGCAGACACAAACAGCAAGGGGATTAAATCCAAACCTTAGACCTTTCACATGCTCTCCAGCGTCTCTGTCGTTGGTTTTATCATTTACCGGTTCTTTTTCCTCATGTCTTTCTTTTCACACTCTTTTGACTCTCGTACTATGTTCTCCAATGCCCCCTTCAAAGTACGAACAGTTAAGCTGCTTTCTCTCTATATATAACTCATGTGCTGATGTACTTTTTTAAAATTCTTCTTTCTCCATGTCTTAATGCAGCAATACTCACCCCCTTGAAGTTAGAATGACTTCTAGCTATGCAAAAAAATGCTAATAACTAATTCCAAACAACCAACATCCTCATTGGCGAAAGCCTGCCATCATTTATAACTGTATTATTACCCTTTACTTACACTGCTGACCTCTCTACTACTTTTTATCCATGTAGTTGTCATTATTTGTACATTTTTCACACATTCTTATTGAATATTAAAGATACAAAACAAAACTGAACAGAACAACAGCTCCAGTTATCCAATTATAGAAAAGCCAAGCAAAGGTCTAGATCGGCGTAATGACTCAGTGCCATGTAAAGTATTTTATTTTCTGTGCCCTCACTTTGGATTAAAGCTGTTCTGTTTACTCAGAACATGCTCTGTGCTGTATAGTTGCAGCACTTAATTGCCATTTTTAATGTCGCCATGGTCTCAACTTGAATTGCCTATGGGGAAAATGAACGTGCAAGAGTCCAGACTATTTTTACCAACTGTTCTCTCTCATCTTGTCTCTTGTCTGTGTGTACAGTATGTATCTGTCTGACGCAAATCACAATGCTTAAAGGGATATTCCGGCATAAGATTAATCCAACACACTGTGACACTGACACGAGATATCAAGTACTGGTAGGCAAGACACATAGGAAGATTGATTGCATTTCCATGGAGTAATAATCATATGTTTTCATCCTTGAGCTGCAGAACTCTGCTGCACTCGGTACTCGACTTGTCAGGGCTTCCCCATGGTTTCTTATGCCGGAATATCACTTCAAAGCAATACAATGCATGCAATTGCACTGCGAGTTTCCTCGACATCTAGTGTCGTTAAGTGTAAAAACTACAATATATCACATGTGTGGGTTAAGATTGGCTGGCGTCTGGGTCTCTGGGGGGCTCAAAGAGGTTCTGCAGGTTAACAAAGGGGACACATTTTGGTAACTGAATAGATTAGCATTACATTTTAAAAATGAAATGCATTGCCATGAAAATTGATGAAGACATTAATATTCCCAACAGGATGATATCTAACAGCAATGATTATTCTTGTATTTTACGGCCGTCATCAGGTCGAAGTTTTCACTTCACAAATTTGCATTTTGACCAAATACCTACAAAAACAATCCTATCAGCGTCAGTTCTAACTTTGTAGCTGGCACTATATAAGCAGGTGATAGCATGTTAACAATAATATTGTGAACATATTAAACATTGTGCATTCAGCTCCAAGTGCTGCTGTGCATTTGTACAGCCTCACACAGCTGCTGGCATAACTTAAGTCTCTTAGCATTGTTTTGAATCATTTTACATTGTGTGCAATATATAATGTTCATGCCACTTGTGACCAATTAAAAATCCTGATAAGGTTTTGTATTTTCCTTAGAAAAATATAAAATGAATTTAGCACTGATACAATGACTATGTTTCCTGCAACAATGGAACTCTAAGAAAATGGTAATTTAATTTGGAGGAAACAGATAAATTTAATGATTCAATAGTATATTTTCTGAGGTGTAAAATGAACTGCTGTGTAAAGAGAAGATATATTTCATCCTGATCAAATTGGCTTATTTCCCGCTCACGGCTGTGTGTGTTTGTGTGTGTTTGTGCATGTGCGTGTGCATGTGTGTGTTATTAAAGCTGTCTATCCCATTAACTGTGGTGACAGCTGATAAAGATGATAGACACACTCTATTCATGTCACACTAGCTTTCTCCTTCTCCCTTAGATAAACACACATGCAACACACTTCAATTAAACCAAAACACTTTTACCACACACACACAAGGGAGCGCAATCACACACACACACACACACACACACACACACACACACACTCCTGACTTGTAACGACTTTGAAAAAGAGAAAACTTTTTCTGATCTTTTCTGTTATCTATCTGTAGGACGTAAATTATTATGTACACGGCGAGTAGTTATTGTTTGCCTGTTTTATGAAAGCAAGGGTTTAAATGTGTGTGTACACAGGCTGTTAACAATCTGTGAACAAGTTATCTCTAAGTTTTTAAGAAATCTGAGCCAAGAAAAAGTTAGTGTCCCCCCCTGGAGACCTGACGCAAAACAGCCAGAGATGCAGAAAATCCAAGTTTTTATGTGCAGACGCAAACACACACACACACACACACACACACACACACACACACACACTTTCTGATCACAACAGCTTGTCTTAGTGACTAATACACAAGTCTTCACGGACCATTAACTTGCTCCAATTAAAACATGAAGCAATATGTTGTTTTCCTAGCGAGAGTTTTTGCATACTCCTTCATCAGCCCTCGGGGATGACACCTTGAGTCCGTTTCAGCGTCTAATCCCTCAAGTCATTCACATATGGTTGTTTGTGGCTGCTCGTCACTTACAATATGGTAAAGGAAGATCTGGCTGCTTTAAAATGCATATGTATGTGATGACTGCATGCACATACCAGACATAGGAGGACTTCCATTCAATGTGCAACAGAAAGAAAATCTTCCTTTTCAGTTTGAAGTTATTTTGAATTACTTGGACCGTTCTGATCTCTCCGCCCGCTCCCTCCTCTCCCTCTGTTTGTTACATATGGTTGGATGGAATTTGGCATCTCTCTTACAATATGTTCACAGGTTTAGTACATGTATTCATGGTTGGCTTCAAATGCTGTCTTTTCCAAGTGTTTGAGACAAAACCGTCTCTACCCATTCATCCATTTAGGGGCCAAAAGATTGAATTCATGGGAAATGGTTTAGTCTGATAATGGAGGGAAAAAATGCATGAGCTACATCTGCTTTTAAAAAAGTCAGCAGATTGAGAATGCACTCATAAAAAAAGAAGTCACATCTTGAAAAACAGCGGGTGGTTGTTGCAGCGGATGATATTACATCAGAGAAGTCATGAGATTGATGTGAACTCATCAAAAAATCATGGAGAGTAGTCGTGTGAGGGCTGGCGTTTTTAGTCATGAAATCTTCCACAATGTACTTTTCAGGCAAATGGTAGTTTCATTACAAACTTTACAATGCCTCATTGACCAGCAGATCCGAACTACTACGAAGCGTTGTAAATAATGCAACATGCAATATAGTTGACGGCATGGAGGATAAGGAGCTCTTGACAAAAAATAACTATCCCTCATGCACTATTGTTTTTTTTATGGTACAAAGAGAAATATCAATAGGTTATTTCAAGCCCGGCTATAGTTTCAGGGTTTCCCGTACATTCATTTATTTGTGGTGGCCTGCTACAATATCAACATTGTCCACCACATACTGATTTTCAAGTTTTAGAGCTGTGCAACACTTAATTCGCGTGAGAGACAAGGCAGGCACTGAGCATGCGCACTCAAGCTTTCCGCCAACCAAGCTGGTTATATTCCCTTTTTCGGCCAGGCTAACTTCAGTGTGGAGAAAATAATTTAATCATGCAGCGCAGCATTCACCCAGTGCCTCAACTGAACAATGTAATCATACAGTTTGGCCTCAACGAAAAACTAGCTCCAAGGTCTGCTGCTC
Source organism: Acanthopagrus latus (assembly GCF_904848185.1). Lineage (NCBI taxonomy): Eukaryota > Metazoa > Chordata > Actinopteri > Spariformes > Sparidae > Acanthopagrus > Acanthopagrus latus. Next base: position 26,380,336 of record NC_051043.1, read on the forward strand.
TTCCTGGGGGCATGATCTCAACTATGAGGCTATCTAGTCTCCTCCTACTCTTCCTCTTTATTGGTTTTACCAGCGGACTAACAACCATACCACCATCCACTGTATCGGAGTGTATAACATCATGCTATTCTCTGATGGGTGCGCTGTCCTGAGTGAGTGAGAGCAGGATGCACAGCTCCAAGAATGGAAAAGCCAGCGTTGATATTGTGGTGGACCGCCGCAAATTAACGTGTGTGAAATACTGAAGTAAACTGTTGATGCCAGAGTTGATGCACGCTGCGGGAGGCACGTATGTGTGATGAGGTGGGTGGCGCTGGAGGGCAGATGGTCTGCATGAGCTGTAAAATGACATTGTTGTTGTTTGGACTTTATCTTCTTGCACAGGGTGCCGAAGTAGAACCTATTTATGCAAAACACTGAGTAAGAGATCAGAGGTGGAGAGAGAAGTGGGTAGTTTGTGAGTAATTTGTGAGTAAATAACACGTCTTTAAATGGTGAAATAACAAATAGCCTACAAGGGATAGGGTAATGTATTCTCTTTAACAAAATGTACAAATCACTATTTAAAGACAAGTTTTCTGGAGAAAAATATTACCACTTTGTGCCCTTTAATTATGAATAGAATGCATAGCTGCTATAAGTCACACTTATTATTCAGAGATCATAGTTTAGAAAGGATTTGAAGTATCCATGCACTGCAGTATGGTCTTGGATGTTGTCAGCAAACTCTCAGTGTGACCCCTCGTCCTCTATTTAGGCCTTGTTAACATCCAGCAACTATCAAATTGAATGTGACCCAATTTTGTGTCCAGACTCTGATCATTATTCTAGTCATTGTCCTGAATACCTCTTATCGTGCTGTTCATTATCTGGCATAATCGCTATCATTATCTTTTTTCATTATGTTTATGAAAAAAATGAGATTCAGTAGATACAAATTACTTTTACAATGAGCTCTTCTAATTATCATGGACAGAGCTTGATGACTTGTGTCAATTTGCAGCTGTTAAAACCCTGGATTAATCTGATCTTCTGAATTCAAAGCCCATAACCTCGGAGTCTACTGAATGTTCAATTTGAAAGGTTTTGGGTCTCGATTTCAAGAGAGGTTTCATCTGCTTCATTTCCAAATGCTGAATTTTTTCAGATGGCAATGTCTTAATGTCATGGACCCAACAAGGAATATCATTGTAATTCTGCAATGAAATATGTCCACCACTAGCATAAGCCTGTATTGTATAATTTCGTTCCACTTTCACATTTTATTTCTCCACAGCTGACGAAAAAGGAAAAGGTAAATGTGAGGAAGATGCAGAGAGAAGCGATAAGAAGTGAAATATATGACTACAAAGCAGCGTTAGCACCAGTTGTGTTGCATGTCGGGGCCAAACACAGGTAACACAACCCAACTGCATAAAGTTTAAATGATTTTATCAAACTATGTGACAGGGAATCTTCAAGGTTGTGAGAGGAATATGGAACGGAGCACAGCATGTTGTCCAAAGCCATGGGAAGATATGTGCATGAGAGAGAGAGAGAGAGAGAGAGAGAGAGAGAGAGAGAGAGAGAGAGAGAGAGAGAGAGAGAGAGAGAGAGAGAGAGAGAGAGAGAGAGAGAGAGAGAGAGAGAGAGAGAGAGAGAGAGAGAGATATCTTGTGCAGTGTAATCTATCTGAGAGACAGGTTCAGGGATTTACTCCACACTGAGTTTAGCTCTGCAGGGGGTTCGAGGGGCCTACAGACACTCTCCCTGCAGCACCAGTGGCTGTGATGAAGGAGGCAATTTGAAGTTACAGGCTTATTTTTTCTCTTCACTACATTATGCAGAGTGAACTGGACAGAGGTGCAAATATATTTGTCCAAATATGCATAAATGATGAGTGAAAGAGGGAGAGAAAAAAAATATATAAAGAGGAACATAGGGACTTAGAAATATTATAGAAAATGTTCCTGAGAAATGAAAACACCAGCTACTTCACCTTCTTCTTGCACTTCTCTTGTCTACACGGTGTAATTTTATTCTTCCAGGACGAAGCGCTCTACATATTGTGAAATATTTCCCAGCACGACTTCCGCTAGCTACTTTATCATGCTAACCGTGTCTGGATGCTTTACTTCACATTACAGATTCAGCAGTGCAATGAAATGCAGCAGAACTATAATGGAGTCAGTGAGAGTCTCATTGACTATACAGTGATGTATGTAGTGGATGGTTAAAAACATAATTTGAGAGAGTCGTGGACACATGTTAAATTTGAAACATGTAACAGATTCCCAGGGGTAGAGGTTTTATTTTCTACCTGTAGTTAAGCCGATATGTAAATCTGAAGAGCCACATAACCGCAGCATCACCAGCTCAATCCAGGTCGGCGACCTTTGTTGCGTCAGACCGGCTCTCTCTCCCTGCATTTCCTGTCTACTTCTGGTGCTGCTTTTTTAATAAGATGAAAGCCAACTGAACAGTCATCCAAGTCAGAACATCATGCGAGATCCACCAAGCCTGACACTCACTGACATAAATACACATAATGTCACAGCAGTAAGCTGGCAGAAAAAGCTCTGCACGCATGGCTATGATAATATTCATATAAATGCTTATTATTGCAAAACCAAAGGTTACAGACTATGTTCAAGGTCAGTAATAATTACAGGTGAAACAGTAATAGCAGCAGCATTTATGGTACTGGTATCAGCAGCTGCGGTATTATTTTAGAGGCAGTATAGTAACCATAATGTTTGAGGTATTTATAACAGCTCCTGCCTCAGTGCCAAGCAACCTCTCTATCTGCAGTCCCTACAGGACCAGTTACTGTAGGAATCCATATTTCATTTACCACATTTACCAACCCTGAAATAAAGCCAGAACTGTCTGTTTCAGCTGTTTCCAAGTGTGTTTGTGTATCTGCCTCGAACAGTCTCATGGAATGTGTTTATATTCCAGGTGATATGAGGCACAGCTGATACAGACAACTGGTCAAAGTGTCAAAGGGTTGCTTCCCTGGTCAGGTCATTAAATTTCCAGGTACCCAGGAACACCTGGCTGGGGGTGAACAATAGGTGGTCCCACATCAGCTATTATTATTGCAAATGCTGTGTTACAGCTGGTTGGGGCAGTAGAGGGCAGATCCCACATCAGATCATTAATGCCTCCTGCAGAGCTGACCCACAGTTAGAAGGAGAAAGAGGGAGCGAGCTAGTGAGGCACATAGACAAGAAGATAAAATCTCTCCTCTCCTGTCCTCTCCTCTAACCTCCAGTAGAGGCTGGTGCTCAGCATCCCTGCAAAATCGCACGATTGTGTACATATAGATGAGTCACTGTTTAGAGATGACTAAGTTCCTTCAGTAAAACACCTATCATGTAGATAGAGTATAGACGCACATTTTGATGCCAACACTGATACTTCTGATCATAAAAGTACAGCAAAAACATAAAGAGGAAAGAGCACATGTGCGCTTAAGTTGCACTTACACCATTACATTTATTTCAGATTACAGATTCACTGCAGCATCAAACCAAGGTAGCACAGTCGGATTTAAAAATAAAAATGTTACATTCTTATAACCAGAAAAATACTTAATATCACATCCAACAATTAGCCTAGTCAATAATTTGGCCATTTCATGGTATACAATAAATACAAGTATAATCTACTTTTACTTGTACTTTTGATACTTAAAGTGACAATGAAAAACTTTCACACCCCCTAGTTTGCAGGTGGTATTGTTGTTGGAGTAGCTGTTGCAAAGCAACCTGGATCATTTCCATTGTACTAAAAGGAAGATAACAACAACATAGGACAAACATGGTTTATTCAGTCATTCATTCTATCATAGAAATGTACTGGCAGTTAACCTTATTTTTCCAGGAGATAAAGGGCCCTATAGCACACAAAACAGTACAGTGATAACAAGGTTTACGGGGAACCACTGTGAACGCGGATGGTTTGTTTATTCAGTATCCATTACATTGTGCAATCAAGAGTTATTTCTAGAAATACGCTGAAGTAGAAAACTTGTCTATTGCCATTTAAAGTTGTAAAGACAACCCTGCATATTACTTTTCCAGAGCCCTCTGAGTTGAGTTAAATGAGATGGCTCTGTTTTCTTTTGTCCTTTTTATGCAGTGGTAGTGTCAGTCAGCAGGCAGCCTTATTCTCTACTTATGTACAAGCTCTGTGTATTGTAATGTTCAATTTAGGCTACAATCACTTGTCAACACCTTTGTATTCTCTGGTCGTATGCTTTAATTCGAAATCTATTTGCTGAAATGAACACATGTTTTCCCAACTGAGAAACTTAAATTTACATGCAAGAGAGTGATTGCACCATTGGACGACTACCAAAATAATTAACATGCCTGCTTGTGATTGGATAAGCAGGGACTTCCAACCAACAAACATGAGCCTGTCAGTGACTGGAATTTACAACTGAAAAATTTAACATTTCAGCTACAAATGCAATACAAGCCCTTACAGTGATCAGTGAGGGTCAGTGAGTGTGCGCATGTGGAAATGTGAGTCATGATAAAGATGGAGGGGATAGGAGAGAGAAAGTGAAAAAATGAGAGGGGGGGGTTGGGCTAAAGCAGAGAGAGACATCAATCTTCTCTGTGCCCCCTGTGGTCCAGGGTACCTGTCCTGTTTCTGACATCAACAAAGCCAAGCCTTCTGGGTAGTAATCAATCAGTCACACTCCGACAAGCTGGCGGAACTGAATGGTCTGTGTGTGTTAGTGTGCGTGTGTGAGAGTACTTAAGTGTTTGAGTGTGTGTTGGAGTGTAGAGTGCACATTAGCCAGGCAGAGGATGAGTAGAAACAGAGATAATAGAGTGTGGAGGGGGGAGAAAGAAAAGAAAAGAAAAGAAAAGAAAAGAAAAGAAAAGAAAAGAAAAGAAAAGAAAGAAAGAAAGAAAGAAAGAAAGAAAGAAAGAAAGAAAGAAAGAAAGAAAGAAAGAAAGAAAGAAAGAAAGAAAGAAAGAAAGAAAGAAAGAAAGAAAGAAAGAAAGAAAGAAAGAAAGAAAGGTGATGTTTGCATGAAGGAAGAGAGATGAAACACATTCACAGTTCAGGCAAAAATATAGTGATTAAACAGAATTAATTTGATGAATGATTGAGATATATTAAAGGAGACGAAAGAAAGGATTATAGAGAGGAGGCAGAGAAAGAGAAAACTGAAAGTGGCCATGTTTTTCTCACATAAATCATATCTTTCTGAAAAGCATTAATGCCATTGACTTACTATATAAAAAGCTGTGCTGGAAAACACTCAATTGTTTATAATTAAGTCTACACTTTACCAGAACAATTACAGTCTTATGGCTGAGTAAGATGCATTATACAGAGAATCTACCACAGACTTCATTCATTAACAGATAAATGCTATCTATCCGATCTCCAGCAAATTTCAAAAGGGATGAGACAAAGGGCTGTGTCCTCTGAGTGACCTTCGTTGTCATGGCGAGTCAAGAGGGCATCCTAAGCTCTTCGACAAGATACACGAGCAACACTGGGATCAGAGATTAATGAGGATTACAGCGAGAGATCGGTCAGGAATTTTATATCGGATTTTATACTAGCTGTTTGTTATAATCGGACCATGTTCACTTCGTGTTTTTGAAGGAGGCCGCTTATGAGGATAAAAGAGGCAGCAAGACATTCGCTGAAGAATAATAAAAACAGAATGTAGCCAAATAACATCACTTATAATAGATGGTTAGAAATGCTGTAATTATACACAAGCATTGGTTCAGTCTAGCAGGTGTCTTCACTTCACTCTGATTAGACCTCTTGTTAGGAGTGTGTATAGATCAGACCCTTATGTATGTCGCACCTGTTAGCAGGAAATAACATCCTTTTAACAGCCTGTCTTTTCAGCATATTCAGGAGGAAAATGCCTTATTTGGATATCTGTTTATTAATCATTCAAAACAATGACAGGAAATGATGTAGATATAATATTTTCATTTTTTTTGTACTGTGCACTGTTGCAAGGAATTCAAGGGAGTTGAGCTATTTTGTAAGAGGCTGCTGTATCATGATCTTTATGCAAGACTTCAATACTGCTCAGTGTGATGTGATTTCCATGATTTATGCACGCATTTGTAATTTAGCAAAATAACAAAAAACACAAGATTACATTTGGACTTCAGACACTCTTGCAACTCTGTGCAAAACCCTTTCATATACCCTTGCATTGTAAATCACATCTTGACTGAATCATTCAGAGTTATGTAAGCAAAATAATATTAGAGCAAAAACAAACATTAGAGTTCAGAAATGTGGGCCACTTTAATCTTTAATTAATGTTATTGAGTCATTAGGAAATATTTGGAATTTCTCTTGTGTAAGATGAGATAGGTCAACCATATTTCATATCATTATTTAAACGTTTAACTCAGACACAGACAACACATTTAACTTACTGTTCAGTTCAGTTCCATTAACTGCAACATGTCAATTAAATTCCAATTCCTTTGGAACAAAAGGTCACTCATTCAATTTTGCTATTCTCTAGCTTTGACTTTGATATGTTCAAATCAGCACTTTTATTACACCATAAATTCATTTTATCCATGTTTTTCTTGACTCCAATTCTTCTCTTTTCTCATGAATACAATTTGGGCTCTTGATAGAATGCGTTCTGAATCTGATCTGTGTTATTCTGTGGTAAGAGACAAATAAAAGAAAGCTGTACACTGTGAAAAGTTTGTTTCAAGTTCAAGAGGCTTTAGAAAAGAAGGGTTGTCAAGTACGTGTAGTGTTGTGTTCTGTTGAGAGATGTCAGTTTAGATGTTTCCTGAGGTCTCCTTAGTCATCTCCCACTGGAACATTGGACCTCCCAACCCAGCACAACAATAAACTGGCCCTCGTAAATCACCAAGGATCTCTATTGAATTAGCTCTGCAGCCAGATCAAATCTAGCATAATTGGTTAAATGCATTATGTTGATTAATCGGTTCCACTAGCTGTAATAAAGTAACGAGCGGCAGAAGCAGAGCAGATCTTTGTTTTTGCCGTTTCTTTCTTCGGTCTTTCGTACTGAGAAATCCTTACAAATTACCTGACAAATGAGAGTCGCTTCCCCCTCCTTCTTTTACTGTCAGTCTCTCAGTCACTGCTCATTTTTGATTGTTCTTCCATTCTGTGTCTCGGGCTTCTGGTAAAAGCTCTTTCTACCACCACTCCCTTCTATCTCATTATCTTCCTCTGTATCTTCTGATGCATAGGCTTTTAGGAATGAAAAACTTCGCAGAGCAACAAAACTGTCTGTTCTAATGAAGAAAATCACATTATTCTTCTCTCTAATCACAACCCCTCCATCAGCAAATGCTGCAGTACTCACATGCCGCTTGTATTTAAAGGAAGGCTATTGTGCTCTGAATAATGCCATAATTACCGAGCACTTTTTTAGAGAAACAGCCACCAAATCTTTTATTTGAAAGACTCTCAGTGAATGTGCACCACAAAGGGGGAAAACTATTAAAACTGTCAAGTACCTCTTCAGCAAAAACCATCTTATTAGAAAGCTGCAAGAACCTGTCTCATTTCTCCACTGTTGGTACTGTGAACATTAGATGTGCCGTGATTTTATGCATTTATTCATCACAGTATGAGATCACTCAGCTAACAATTGATATCACACCTACAGGGCAAAAAACGTCTGCCGAGCTGTGTTGTTCTGGTAAGCTGAAATTGTTCAACATGTACTGTTATGAAGTGGGCAAGAGAAAAAGAAATATGGAGTATGATTTTACAAGCTCGCTGAACAGATACAGAAACGCACTTCATTGTTTTCTGATTTGTTTATAAATAACTCATATCACTGCGTTACATATCAACTCCAAGTTTGTACATTTCAAAGGCTATGTACCCTATTGACAGTTTTACAAATTGGGCAATATAAAGTTCACATTACATGTTTAATATCTGAGTGTCACAGTGGGAGGTGGAGGGAAACTCAGGACGCCTTAAGCCGTGTTTGTTACGACAGTAAACTGATGTTTTCACGCCAAGTCAGGCCATCTCTAGTCATGACTGTGGTGACAGGACCAGGTGTTTTTAAGGAGACATTGCGACATTTCCAGCCTTGTTTGTGGTGACCAAAACCAGTCATTTTTAAACATTGCAAGGAAGAAAGATGCAGACACACTGACAAATGCTTATTTCAGTTTTGGCAGACCTCGTCTGACAAATCAAGATAAACACCAGCTTCTACCTTCTCTTTCCTGATTCATAGTAAAAAGCTCTATTGAATGAATGTGTGCCTGTCTGATGCAGAGTTGTGGCAGTATGAGCATCTGTGACTTTAAGCCTCCAGTGAGCCAACTTTCATTTCTTGGAATGAATGAAAATCAGCCTAAAACTCTGACGAGTGGCTGGAATAGTCCATGTTGCTCAGCAACATTACTAATGGGAGCAGTTGGGGTATCAGCAATTTGGATGCCAGATAGAATTGGTTGGTACAAAAGCCTGTACCAAATCAAATGCCATAAATTAAGGCTTACAGCTGCAGATTGCACAGTAAAATTGGATAGATGCTCAGAGATGACATGAAATCATCGTACTGGTTGTACATTGTGAAACCATCACTGAGTTCTGAGTAGAGCAAATTATTGCTGCAAAGTTCAGTTGATTTCGCTCTCATACATGCACCGCATGCACACATACAATACGATGATCCACTCGCTTTACATTAAATTAATACAGAAAAGCAGAGTATGCTGCAAAATTTAAACTGCACTTTTCTAAATATATTTGAGTCATTAAACATTTTACAGCTCCCGTTGGGTGTTGTGATAAGTCACTGTAGAAACTGTGACAATAACATGATGATATGCCAAAATTGACAGAATGTTCAACAATCAAGGCATGATGTTTGTGCATTCTTCGTTATTTACGCTCTCCTTAACTTGGAATTAAATTCTAGAGACTACAACCATATCTGGCCTCATCTATTGCCTTAGAAACATTGCTGTACCAGTCACATCATATTTACATTAGAATAAATATTCATCATGTAGATGGAACAAGTCCCCTGTCCACGGTGATATCACGCAGTCTGTTCCGCAATCATTTAGCAGCCAAGCACCAGGGCCAGTTCCCAACATCCATCCAAAATGTTAGTCTCTCAGCCGAACTTGAGCTGCTGTTTTGCCAATGAGCACTGCATGCTTTGACACAACCATCACAAACAGTCCTTACTCTGTCCCACGTCCTCATGCAGCACTGATTCTATCTCACAGATATTGCTCTTATCAGAGCTATTTGGCATAATACCAGAAGTATCAATGCCCTGAGTAAAAGCTTTTAACAGTATCCTTCCCCACTTTAGAGCACATGCGGCTCTTTAGTAAGATCACGTCCATGCTGTCCTGTTCATTGCGTTTTCACTTTTCTTTTACTATTTTGCTGCACAGCACAGACAAATGCAAATGCATTCGCTGCAAAGAGACACATCTGTTTCCAGTATGAAAAGCTTTTTTTCACGTCATGTGGAACAGTCGCTCCCCACCACATCTGATTGATTTTTAGACTGTTATTGCAGTTAATTTTTACATCATGCTGGATGTCATCAACACTTCCAAGGGAGGGATTTGAATTGTGTTCACACTGCATGTCTATAAACTATTCATGTACAACACTCTTCCATATTATGTCCTTCATGTCTTTCTAAAATAGTCTACATCTTAAAGTAGTTGTCAGTTTTTCCTACAGATTTGACAGCTTAACTGTAGCATGGGAGGTTACGCTATCTCTAGTAGGTTATTTCCTATTTCAGCACTTTAGCTCAACTTAATTCTTCACCTTGTTTCTACTCCTTGCTTTTCCCCTCAGTTCTCTTTCCACCTCTGGTCTCTTTGCTGCATGCACACCGGCTTGCCCTGCACCTTTCTCTTCCTCTCTCCCTGTGTGTGTCAGCTCTGTGGACCTAAAAATAATTCTCGTCTTGGATTTTTAAACCCACATATCTTTCTTTCATAACAGCAGGTGAGCCACATTTGGAGGAAGTGGCTTGTTAATGATGCAGTCTATGGAAACAATCTAAACCAACGTGGTACATTGCCAGATGCACTTATAAGCTTTTACAAAACGATGGTACAAGTAGAGATAGAAAGGATCGCATCACATCAGTGTGTACCTACAGGAAAGGCAAAATACCTGGACTGACACCACAAAATTACTTCTCTCTCCCTCTCAGTGTTTCTCTACAGAGCAGGTACAGGTGCAGATGGGGTAGAGTGAGGGGAAAATGTCAACTCATTAATCAATTCCTGATGGCATTGTTCTCTTACACATATATATAAAGAAAAGAAAAAACAGGGTTCCTGTACCATGCACTTCTTCATTATCCTCTTAAAAAACATGATGTCATGAGGTCTAATTTCCAAAGACTATTCACATTTGTAAAGTAGTAAATAGTGGTAGTAATAAATCCCTTTTTTGTTTTTCATGATTGATATGTTTTGTGTACACCCATTAATACACTTGAGTTACCAGCCCAAGTAAACCCGAGTTTACTAAAGTGTCCCAAAAATGTGTAAATGCATTGCTTCGCTTGGTACTTTAGAGAGTTTGCATCTTTGAACGTATCTGCTGCAAATCATCTGCACATCTCCCCTAAAATCTCAGTAAAGGATCATGCTACTTAATGGAAGGAAAACTTTAAGTTTAGTGTAGTTTGTGTTTAGAGTGTTTGTGTGCTTGTATTGCCATCTTTGTGCAGACACATTTTTCCAGAAAGACTTGTTTGGTGGTGAAGGTCAGTATGAGGTTGAGGTCGAAGGTGAGGTTGGGCATTTAGGGCTGTATTCAACAAGGGCCTCACAAGTAACGCAAGACAAATGTGTGTGTATCTGTGTGAGTACCTCTGTGTATTTGCCATTGCTAGAAAACACACGAAAGTGAGAACATGTGCATATGAACACACAGTTTTAAGCAGTGTACACACAGCACCTTGAAAACAGAATATCACAGCATCTATACTAGGTGAATTCTGTCAGTTTTACATTTTGACACACCCTCTATAAAACAAAACACACACACGATTCTTAATCTCAGAGATGATGTATGGGCTGTCAATACTCAGTCAATACGTTGTCTTGTTAGCTAACTAAATGTTGTAGTCAGCCAATTTACAGCACTTACAATAAAAGTTGATATTTTCACATCCAAGAAGCGAACAAGAAACTTCTAATTAAAAAATATTTGTCATTATTGAAAAAACACTGACTCAGTGTTTGCCCTAGCAGAAACAAATGAGAACAAGTCCTGCCAACGATTTGATTGACACAAGTTGTTTGTTTCTCTTTCAAGTCTTTTCTTTTTCTGAAGCCTCATTTTCGTTCATCCGCTCCACTGTTGACTGATTACAACATGAGTACAAACATTTAAACCAACTACAAGTTTTATTTTCAAGACATCATTATCCTTTGACGTGTTGACTGATTTTAACAAATGATGGTTAATTAAGTGGCTTTGAAATGCAGATTATCTTTGTTTTCTCTATCATAAGGTCTTAACACAATATTTTGAATTTAACTGTCAAAGGTACATTTAATTGAAAAACCTGTCAGCTTAGTAAATATATTTATTTTATACCCTGATGAATCTCAAGGCTTGAGGCTTCATGAAATTGAATATGTGGTGTGTTGCAGAGGAGTCAAACAGCAGAGACTGCTGTCATGAAATGATGGAATTTGAATTAATTGGAATACTTAGATACTGTTGAATGGGTCATTTTACCTGCTGAAAACTCTCAAAATGGCACTAAAACATGCTTAAATCACATGATTTTGCTCTTTGTTAAGAAATAATATTGTGTTTACAGAAACTGGACCTCCAGCCTTGTGGCAATTCAAAAATATAGGACTGCGTTCCTTTTCACTAGCTGTATCAAAGTAGCAGTACCTCTTTACAATTTAAAGGGCAATTAATATGTCAGTCATGTGTTTTTAGCTTGTTTCCACTGCCCTCAGGTGGCCAGAAAAATCCTTAATTGCAGATCAAACACCAGACATTAACATGTCCTTCTCACATTCAGCACACACTTCTCATTATCAACGGAGCTGGTGAACTGGATCACTGAGAAATACTGTATCAAAAAGGTTTTTCCCCCAATGGCGACTGATCATACAGCACGCTCATTCTGCATTCATCCAGTATTTCTCAACCTAATCACCTGCGATTCTTTGTAATACAGAACATGTACTGTAGGAAAAAATGCAGCATTATTCACTAATAAACACACATACAAAGCGAAGGTGAAAGGCTTTGAAGTCTATTTTATGGGACGCTGTATAACCAAGCATGACTAAAGATCTACCAACGGATCATTAACGGAGAAACCGAAAGACGTGAAATACAATGCAGTACCACAAAATCTTCATGAGAGTTTGCCCCAGTTTGACACAGTTCAGCGCTTTCGTTGTTTTATCAAATTGCATTCACTAATTTATTTATTTTTCTAAGATAAAAGCCAAAGCTTGATCAGCATTCATCTCATCTCCGTCACAAGAGCAGCCAAAACTCACTGGGTGGCGGCACATCAATTTTGGATACAGAGTGAGTGAAATGAAAAACATTTCAAAAAAGAAAACGCCATCTGCCAAAAATCAAGGTTTAGGAAGTGCATTGTTGTGACACTGGTGTGAATTATGAAACAGCTCGTGTAAGTACTTCTGGTTTCATAATTATGGTCACATAAGGCAGCGTTCACTCACCAATAGTCCTGACATCGTCCTCACACATGATTGCACACACGCATACAAACACAGCGCAAGATAAAAATCCGAGTGCAGCTGGAGGAGGAGAAAAAATTCTGATTGCTGACAGCAAAATTAAATAATCAGAGAGGGAGAAAAGAAAATTACATCTTCCACATTGCTTGGATGTGAAATAATGAAATCCACTTGACCTTCTATCTGTTTTGGTGCCTTGAAGCCCTTCACACCATCCCTGTCCATCAATCTCACATGGAGAGATGGAGAAATGGATTAACTTCATATTTCTTTTCAAGTACATGCTTCTTTGCGTTACCACAGAAACATTATTATCTGGGAATCTGCCTCAAGCTTTAGAAAATGACATTGTAGTCACATTTGGATGCAATTTCACAACATGATGGACATAGAATTGGAAGTGAGATCCATCTTTTGCAGGTATTATACCAGTCCACAAATGGTGAATACATTTTCCCTGCGGAAATGTTCCCTTGTGTCTTCTCAGTTCACACAAAGAACACTATTATCTGCTTTATCAATCCCGTTATTATATTGCTCCTCTTCAGCTACAGATTCGACTGACCAGACTCTGCAGATATTTCATTGTTTTTTTTTGTCCTTTACCCTTGTGCACCTGCCCTCGCTGATTCCTCTAACTCCTACTCATATTCCTTTCCATAAAAATCTCTCTCACCCTGTGATCTGAAATCAAACAGTGTCTCTACACTCTCAGCGAGGCATCTGCACCACGCTGACACACGCTCACCTCTCCGCTGTTTATCATTAATTAATATGATTTGTTCTCCCACCTGTTTTCATCATTTCTATTATTCAAACCGTCTTTGGAGCATCCCTTAGCAAATAGCGCAACTGTTGTTTGTTGATTTGACTCCATGTGTGAACTAAAATGAACTCGGTTCCTCACTGAAGACTTCCATCTGTCACCTATCTGGCTTGAAAGAGTATAAAAAAAAGAGCTTTTCATCTGAGTGTCGGATGAAAGTCGCATTGAGAAAGGAATCTGCTTACCCTACACTTCAAAATACACGCGTACAAAAAGTCATGTTCAAAATGTTCTAAAATTAAATTTGACTTTTCCTAGACCTTTTTGAAATTAATGGACAGGTTTCCATCAGTGATGAGAGCACCAATGAAACTGCAGTTTCGGTGGAGAATCAGGTAAAATGTTTTGAGAATATTCAAAGCAAACGCTAATCAGTAAATGCTAATCAGGATACAGTTTTGGTTATTCTTTGTTGCAACACAACCCTGGGACAATTTGCTTGACAAGATGCTTTGATAATCACACCGAGATGAACACAGACGACTGCGCAAATGAAATCAGACGTCTATTCTTTAACAACAGTCTCCTGATGAGGAGAGAAGGACAGATTAAGTGGGGGAGTGACGAAAACAACCAGAAAAACAGACCACTGCTCACGATGTGCAGCAAACAGCCGGAACAGGTGAAATGAAGCAGAAAATATAGATAGTGACAACAAGATTAAAAAGCACATACTACTCACATTATTCTAGTTACAGTGCCTGAAAATATTGACTGGATTCTATTAAATCACTGTTTGCTAGTTGGAAAATAAATCATCTTGTGCTGGAGAGATAACAATTTTGATTCAAAGGTTGCAGTTTATCAAATATGAGGATTTGTGGCTTTCCACTGTTTTGGATCTTTATATCCTGAATATCATTGCAAATTGGCTTTTTGAAGAGACAAAACAAGGAAATTAAATAAGTAATCTTGAGCTTTCTGGACTGCAAACAAATTAAGACATGAACTCCTAACCTCTGCTATTGACAAGTTTGACTGAAACAATGCTGATAATCAATAGTGATTCATCCAGTAAAAAATATCAATTCTGTGGTTAAAGCTTGTGTGTTATGGACCATTGGGCATTCAACAGCAGATTAATCAATAATAAATAGAATCATTGGTTGCAGCCCAATGATTCTAAAGATGTGCACATTAGGGTTGCAGCGGACAATTACATTGGTATGTAAATTATCTTACTGTGTATATTTTGCTTATCAATGGTATGAATTCTACCGTATGAGCGTTATCAGAGTAGTCATATTTCAAGTCACGTATATTACAGCTCCCTTTCTGTTGTTTATGCCTCCGTGTCTGCATTTGGGTTGTTGATGAACTGTAACTGATATTTTTGGAGATAGTTATCATACCGTGAAAATCTTGTACCATTTTTAGAGTTCAACAGTTTTACTCAACTGCTGCTAACATTACTTTATAACTGACTGCATTATGCATTCTCACTTCATTTATAGCTTGTCCTTAGGGAGTGAAATTGGAAGATGCATCTTACAAGTAGAACGTGAGGCATAATTCCCTGAAAAATAATAAACTGGTCCAGAAGAGACTGTTCAGTGCAGTTAGTGTAGCTGATGAATAGTAATGCCAGAGGAAGCGTAATACAAACTGCTTTTTCTATCACATATTCTACAAAACAAAGTGAAGACAACCCTCTCGGGGCTGGGTCTTAATCTAGTCATCAGCTACTTTTAATATACCACAGTTTACAGTAGAGTCCTGAGCCCTGACTCATAATGAGAGGAGGAGAGCAGCAGTTTTCATAATCATGCAGATTTGTTTGTACGATGTTGTGATGCTATCACAACCTTACACCTACAAACAGAGTGTCTCTCCAGTGATTCACTACTTTGCATGATTTGCCATTATACAACGCTTCTGCTATCTGTCGGAGAATGAGCCCTGATAATGACACCGAGATGAACGCAGCAAAATGTGGAAATGAAATCAGACATCTATTCTTGAACTACAAAGTCCTGATGGGGAAAGACAGGGGAGGAGGACGGGGGAGGTAGAAGAGGGGAAAGAGGAAGAGTGCCGTGCAGGTAAATTAGATTGAAAGGGAGAGAGAAGGCCTGGCAGCAGAATGTGGGAGAAAACAGAAATAAATCAAAAGTGTGAAAAAGAAATGATATACTGTGGTACGATGGGGGAAAAAAAGAGAGCGAAGCGGGAGGCAGTGGGAGAGGGAGGGTGATGAGGGAGCTCAGAGGAAGAAATCAGCTGCTTTCTAATGGGCGCTGATTACATCTCCTCCTAAATGTCAAGTACATTTCCATTTAAAGTGCCTAGCTGCTTAAAAAGGCATGAAGAGAGGCACACCCAGACCACACACACATACATCGAGTCATGGAGTCCGCACAGGCACGCATAGTAACGCAAACAAATGTAGGCAAACCACACACACAGTTGACTGAAATTTTGAATGTGGACTGCGAGTGTGTTTGTTAGAACATGCCTCATTTCTTTAAACCCTTTCACTCTTTGTATGACCATAACTCATACCAAAGTGACACAGTACCCGGAGTACACCTGAGGCTCATCAATAAAATCCACACACACACACACACACACACACACACACACACACACTCTTCTTTATCCTCCGTTTCAACCCACCCTCAAATCTGCTCTGAACCAATGAGGCGTGTCCTCCCACCGGGGCTCAGTAATGACTGCCAATCAGGATCACCGTAGTGCTGCCCAACAGCAAAGACCAGTAAGATAGATGAGTGGCCCCGAGGCCCCCGCTGCACTGGAGCGAACAGAGCGTGGGGACGGATTCAATATGTCACAATAACATACACATGCACCGACACTCCCACACACGGGAAAACGCTGGTGTGTGTGTGTGTGGCTACCAACATAAAAACACATTCTCGCCGCATCTGCCGTCACGCGAAGATAGAAGCTGCCACGCTGTTTCCATTTTCTCTCTCACATGTGCACAACACAGGAAACTCACAGGCACATGTGAATATGAACAGCTGAAATAACTGAGATTAACAGGACAGCCTCAGAGAAGAAGAGTGAAACAGGTTACCCAGAGAGACAGGAGAACAATCTTGTCATTTTACCAGCTAAATTAACAAATTCAGACTTGTAACGCCATAACAGCTGTTAAATGCAATCTGTGATGTCCTGGGCCGTATGACAGTGCCTTCTGTTTTTGCCTGCCCTCGTTCAGGTCCTCCCTGATTGATTGGCGCTGAAGGACTGGCCTCAACTTGGTGGGAGTCTGTATGAGACGGCTTGCGTCCAAGTTGGCTGCCTGTCTCTCTCCTCTCTAAACGCCGGTGCCTTGTAAGCACCCAGCTTGGCTGTTGTTTGGTTTGAGTCTGATAGTTTATTCTCTCTATAGTTTCACCAACACTTCTGAGTTATCTTTAAAATATTACTTGCTTAGTTGAATTGTTACTTAGTCGACTTCTCTTCCTTGTTACTGCCAAACCACAGCTCTACTACCACTGCTACTCTGTGACTAGTTTACAGATATAATAATGGTTAAATACACAGAGAAGGCTTCATTTGCCTTACCTGTGTTTATTATTGTGGCTGCAGTTTGTATTGGAGTTGAACTGAAATGCATGGCAATTAATGTATACTGGTTTGCAGGGAGAAACATTAGGAGCATCTCAACATGACACTATCAATCAAATCAATGACTAACAGTGTTGTGCTCAACATAAACAGATATCCAGCAATACCTGTGTACTGTTTTAAAACCCCTTAAAACCCAAGATCTCCCAATTGGGGGATTTTAATACATGCAGAACAACCACAGAGCCACTACTGCACTAATTATTAAAGAATATAGTGATATTTTATATCAAATCAAACAGCAGAAGCTGGGCTACAACGTGTAAAAAACATGTTTATATGACCCAAACACAGACCAAACAAACAACTAAACATCAAAGCAGGAGTGAAGAAGGTGATTCACAAATGACACTCAGTCACAGGCAAAACCAATGCAAGTGAAAACTGAAGAGGAGCATGTAAAGCACAGGAGAGAGTTAAATACAGTCAGACAAATCAGCAATGAAACCAACAAGGACTAATGTTAGACACTTTCAGACTGAGCACTCACATTATTTGACGTCGAAGACTCTTCTTATTTTCTTCATGGGGATGAAAAAGTTTGAAAAAGTTGTCCAAGTCCTTCACGTCCCTTCCCAGTGCACTTCATCCACCACTTTGTTTGGTTTCCTCCCATTTCATGTTCCAAGTCTTACAAAACAAGGTAACGTTAGCTAACGTTAGATGCTAGCATTGGTGACACTGGGGAAACAGGCTAGCTAGCTAACTTACTTTCACGGTATTCCATTAAAATAATTGACTTTCTACTGTCTGTCGTAAGAGCAGAGTGTAACTAACTTCAGAATTAATTCAAATCATTTTCTTTGCCATGGTCCTTTTACAGTTTTGAAGTCGTGTGATGCTAACGGCGCATATTTCTTCAAATCAACGGATTCCGAGTTCACCTGCGTCAACGTCCGTCAGGCTGCAATACCGTCTTTGGCCACACACGCTGTTTTACATTGTAAAGCAGTTAAAAGCCAGAGAGGCGCTGTTTCCCACATTTGACCCCAGAATTTTGACTTTTTTAGCTCATAATTTTTGCCTTTTTATCTCATAATTATGACCTAAACTCTAATAAATTTGACATTCCATCTGGTAATTATGACTTTTTAAAATCTCATTTTTCACTTATTATCCGTTACGTATGACATTTTGCTAATCATTTCGCCTGTTTCATGTCATATCTGTCATTTCTATCTCATAATTTAGACTTTGATACAATAATTATGACATTTACCGTAGGGCTATTTTTTTCATCATTTTTTTTGTTTAATCGACTTAACTTCCCTTTAAGTGTTGAATATTGTACTGTAACAGCTGTTTTTGACACCTTACGAGCATCAACATCTGTTACAGTCGCATCCACTCGCTCTCGTGCAGGTGTTCTGAATCAATGCATCTACAGTTAGAGCACACTGTGATACCGTTGATTATAATTATGATCATTAACTCAGTGGAGACATGTCTTATATTGTGACAACGTAAGCTAACTTAGTTCTCCCGACTTTAATCGTCAGAGAGCTACTTTAAGCACCGTCAACTGAAAAAGTTGGCTTTTATTAAAGGTTTTATTATAAAATCTACTATATTTTATTCGTCGGCTTGATTTCCAGGGTGAGTTGTAAAAGTGCGAGCAGGTAAAATGAATGAATTAATCATCTGCCCTCCTGGAGCGACTGCTGAGTCTGGTGCACTCCCAAAGCAGTCCAGTGAAGCTGTGCAGGGGCCTTCTGGGGTCAGAAGATGTTAGTTGTTCAAGCTGAGCAGCGCTGCAGAAATGCGCCCTGGGGAGAAGGTAGCAACACTTTGCTTTTCCTGGACCAAACAGAGGGGTAAAAAAAAACACACACAAGATAATGGTAATAGGAATGGACCACTGTAAACCCTGGGCGTGATGGGATCTAATGATAGTAAGAAAGTATGAGCAGCCAAAAGTAGAAATATATCGGAAATTACTTCCCTCCAGTTCCGAGGTCAGCCGACAAAATTTAGTGGACACGAGTTTAAAACTTCTTAATGAGGGAGACAGTTTGTCTCAGACAAGATTTTAATTATTTATTCGTAACTTGGAGCTATGGTGGAAGTGAAAGGGGGCGAGATGGTGGGAGAGGAGCATGTGTGAAAGAAAAATATGTTGATGTAATAATTCAGAGATAATGTGTGTGCATATTTATGTTTGCGAAAAGCAAAAGCTGAAGTAGTGCAGCCAAGTGTATAAGATATATTAAAATTTGAGATATGTTTTTGGCCCAGCTAGTGTTTGGCAGCATGTGAAATGTGTCCGCATTTATAACTTTTTCATTAATGAGAAGATTGCTCCGTGCACCTGCAACAGCAACACTTTGAGAAAGTGTTGGAACATTTTTCTCTTATGATACAGACTGACAGGAAACACAGAAAGCATCTAAACCCCCTTAAATAAAACCAGGACATTACATATACAGTTTGTCTCATGTGCAAAAGAACTCATCACACTTCTTCCATTTAATAAACAACATTTATTCTTTGTCTTTACTCACAAAGAGCACTTGTGAGTAATTGTGCGGTAAATCTCTGCAGAAACCTTAAAGAGCTGCCTGACAAGTTCAAAAGCATCAAGCTCCCATCATGCCCCTGTGCACTACATTAAGGAAAGGATCATCCTCGGCAGCTCCAGGCGGTGAAGGTGGATAGACGCAGGGAGGAGTTCAGCAGTAACTGCCACTGATTACAACCCCGTCTAGTTTTTTTCTCACTGTATCTAAATGAAGCCACGCCGTCTGTTCTGCCCCTGTCAGCACTTGTTAACCTCCACATTGATTCCCCTGCACTACTATACATCTCCTTTAATTAAAGACACCGGCTAATCTGCTGCTCAGCGAGCTGTATTTGCGAGCGTGAAGCTGTCATCTCGAGATGATTGTGGCTAAATATAGCGCTTTACATTTACATATATCGATGAAGTGGGTTTTAAGGTCAGCAGAGTTTCACCGCCGACCTTCTCTACGTTCACATACAGGTACCAAAGAAAACACCAAGAAAGAAAAAGGAAAACTTCTGCAATGATCCACGTTTCCACTCTCCATTTCCATGTGTCTAAACATGAGAGAATATACCGCTTCCATCTAAATCTCTGACTTGTTTTCTGCTCATTAAAGCAGCCGCCTCCTGCTCCAAAATTAAGGCCTCTTTAAAAATCAGTGTAAATCAGCCACAGTGTGGAATGATATGGACAAAATGTCAAATCACACTTTCAGAAAATCTAAAACATCAAGTTATGCAACGCAGTATTTTTGACTTTGAAGCTCAGCTGAAAGTTAGTGGGATGAAATGCAACTTCAGGCAGAACACAAAATGTGATGTGATTTTTTTTTCTTAACATCTAAAATATCAGAAACCACCAAAATCTATTAAGACCATTTTATTAAACTCCAGTTTTTAAAGATAAACAAGATACTGTTTAGTTAGAAAATCCCCCGAACACATTAAGATTCAGACTTAAGCAGCCAAACGAATTCCAAGAATAAATGTTGGCTCGGTACGTTTCTGCAAAAACACAGATGAGTTAAAATGTGTTTGTTGAGGTCGAATTCTCTACTTCTCTCTTGTCACTGCACTGTGCTTATGGTGGGAGAAGGTTTAGGCCCAGAAAACACTTGATTAGGGTTGGGAAGAAATCATGGCTTGGCTTAAAGGTGCTATCTGTAAGAAAAGTAGATTTTTTGACATTTGCCAGCCTTGGACGTATGTGTGCTTTGCAGGAACGTTAACTGTTAACATCATATCCTGCCGACTTGGCTGGAGTAACAGTCTGTAACAGTCACATCCCCAAATTTACCAACTGTCTTCGGTGGAGCATTCAAGTGCCGTCGTTGGAAACTATTTAAAAAGCACAGTGTAACGATAAAAATGTCAGCTCCTTCGAAAAAAAACACTGAAAGATCTTTTCCTGGGAGCAAAACATGACATTACAAATGTTGACCCATCAAGAGGAGAGCAGTAGAGGAGATATTGTAAAAGAAAGAGTCAAACAAACCCGTCGTCGTCATCATGAACAAACTATATTCATCGTGGAATACAAATATTCATTTCACGCTCGGTTTGGCCCAAAAATTCTACATTTGCTAAGAACATATTTGGACAACATATGCCCAAACAGTTGTCTTCTGGTAGCACTTCCTTCCTGGAAACAAAAACTGCCTCTTTAGCAGCTGCTAGATATTTAGCACGTGTTTCCTGTATTAGAGTCCCACCGTAACCAATAAAAAACACTGATCAACTTACCTCTGTTTTACAATTATCATGAGATCTCTCGGGGACAGCTTTAAGGTTTGGCAGAGCTAATTAGATTTAATAATGGCTCAACAGCAGAGACAGGGCGCTTTAGTGGATGAGGTAATAAAAACGGCTTTTCCTGATGCCTGGGCACGAAGACAATGAGAGAAAGGCATCGTGATGAGGGGACAGTGTGAGGACACAACGCAATATGTCTTCATCCCACCGCAGACATGTGGAAGTGACGGTGCTCGGTGCGCCGCGAGAGATGAGAAGAGAACAGGAAAAAGGGGGCCATTTGAGCATCGATCACTTTTATGCCCCCGGTCTGTTTGCATATTTTAGACCTATAAACAACATGAATGATGTGCCGTGTAATGCACCATAATCGAGATTTATTCAATCTTGGGTGGAGGGGGGAGTTAGCGGGGAGGAGATGTTCACAATCCCAGAATCAGGAGGGGCTGTTGTGGGGGCTGTGTGTGTGTGTGTGTGTGCACTGTGATTTATTTGATTTAATTAGATCGCCGATGTAAAACAGCTCGCAGGGAAAAAAAAGGTAAAGACGAGTGCCGAGGGAGGCATAAATAACACCAGGCTCTTTCCCCTTCCTCCGCTGCCTTTCTCTCCTCCTCAGCCTCATGTTTCTTTTAACTCTCTGATCTTTCCTCTGCCGGTATACAATCTCCCATTTTTTTCTCCATCTTGCACTGGCCTCTTCTTCTTCTTCTTCATCCTCTTCTTCTTCTTCTTCTTCCTCTTCTTCTCTTCACCCCTTTTTTTCTTAGCTTCCTGCCACCCCTATTTTGCTCTTTAACCTACCATCCTCTCCTGCTCCTCCCCTTCCCTCTGCTCCCTCTGTGCCTCCCTCTGCTCCCAGCTGAATAATGATAGTAAACACCTCATTAGGTTAAAAGGCCCACAGGAGCAATCAGAGACATTGTACTCCGTCGAACCTGTTACTGTGAGACATTCTCAACACAGCAGGACAAGGAAGGATCCTACACAGGAAGTGGGGATGGGGGGTGGTTGCTGGGGTGAGTCATTCAATGCAGAGGTTATTTCAAATCAGATATGACTGAACTGCATCCTAACCACAACATCTACCTGCACTGTTGTGATCTGTGCATCTTCGCCTGATGCCGAAACACTTTCTGTCGCGTCCTTTCAGCGAGGACGCACACATTCACACACAGCCATGAATAGCTGATTTTATGGTGAGTGATCAGCAGAGAAGAGGAGCATAAATCTCCACTCTCCAGTGGTAACGGCCAGTAAAAGCGGTTTATCTGACACTTTGAACCGCCTCCACCACCTTGTCTCAGCAGCACATCTCTGCCTCTCTGATAGCAGGTGTACAAGGTCAGGAACTTATTTCTCCTCGCTTTTCAGATGTTCACTCTGTTGAAGCAACTTGTCCTCCCTTTATGTTTCATGTTTTCTTTTAATAAAGGTATGATCACAAAACATATAACGTGTTACGGTGAGCCATCAGTTACCAAAATGGACATGATTCTGCACCTCTAACAAAGCCAAGTTCGTGACAGGACTCCCAGCTATAAACGTAAAGCAGGTGATGAATCTGCACCAAATGTGACAACTACCGACACAAAGACAAGAAGACATGACCCGTCATATCTCACATTGAGTGATGGAGCAGATGAAAATATCGAGGGCCAAACTGTCCGGTGGGAAATATGCCAAACGAATAAACAAAGTCACAACAAAGATGTTGCCAAGACCAAGTCGTAAGTGCGCCATCCCAGATTTTTGGCCTGAAAAACTATTTGTGAACTCGAGGTTCAGAAGCTGCACAATCCAGCAACAGCCCTGAAGTTTAGCTTGACAGCTGTTAATACAAGTGTGAAATGTTAAAGGTGAAGCTAACATCCCGGGGCAAGTAAAAAAAACAAAACAAAACAAAAGTGATGCAGAAACCGAGGGCCAGCAAGACAACAGAGGAGCATCAAGCTCTAGCTCCTCAAGAGATGGAAGACTCAACAACAAACATACAGATGTTTCCTCTGTATAGGGGTGTAGGGGGGTCGACGGGGAGCAGGTCCTCTTCCACAAACGCCATGTTGCATATTTCTTCCAAATTAGCTAAACAAAGCACCGACTCTAGAGGGTGCCATTTGCACTTTTCATGTTATCATCGGCCACCGTAGGGTGAAGGACGAGGGGTGTTTGGTTGTTTCAGTCTGTAAGTGTGCTGCTAGACGCCACTAAATCCTTTAAAATCTAAAATCACTTACTTAGATTGATTCCCATCTCATGTCTTTGTTGGAATTTGTAAGTTTGAAGCCACAACCAACTAGTTTAGCCTAAAAAAAAACCTTGAAATGGGGAAAAAGCTTAATCCTCCTACTTGGAGCTCTACAACTCACCAATTAGCAAGAATGGTGTTTTTTTTAATCCCTGCAAAACTTAAGTGCAAATCCGACAAGTTGTTTTACAGGAGGAGATGTGCTGGACTGTTTCTTGGCCGACAACAGTCGTCACTGTGAGGCTGCCAGGCACTCTGCAGAGACCAGTTCTCAGTCTTTATGCTGAGCATCACCGAGAGCTGGCTGCTGACTGAGGCTTCATATTTAAGAGACATGAGAAAGCAAATATGCATATTTTTAAAGTCATAGTTTCTTCCACCACTTTTCTCTCACCCCTCCTCATGACTCTTCTCCCATGACAGGGTGAGTCAAAGCATCCTTTGTACACTCAGTATTTCCTGCTGTGGTCACACATCCGATCTCTCCTCTACATGCTGAGTTAAAAGTGGGGACGGCCATTCAAACCCAATGAACTTATAGTCACATTCAGTGTATATATATATATATATATCTGCATCCGCTGTTTATACACAGCCCTGATTCTGTAAACAGGAAACCAAAACCATTCCATATATAACTACACTAGCGAATCAGCAACAGGTGGTGTTCATGCTCATGTTCAAGCCAAGAAGCTTTAGTAGCTGAAGACTGCTGTGGAGGTTTCTGCTTTACAGATGGGTGACAATAATGTTGCTAAGTTGTACTAAAGTAATCTGTGCTGTGTTTTAGGTAATGTAAATTACTTACCTGAAGACATTCAGACATTCTTACTTTCTTGAGGCTTCAGGGTACAACTAGTTTGATCTCACAAGCGAGACTCATCATTTTAATCAGCTGCACCAGTGCAGGTCTGATTAAAAGCACTTTTAACAAATAGCAACTGTGTGTGTAGACGGTTGCCTCTGAACAAATATCAACCTATAAACATATTTTCTGTTTGATTATTGGCATCTGTTCTACCTGTCTTGTCCTAACTCAGGCCAGGACCCGAGTTCACTGCAAAGGTAAACCTCATCATGGTCCCAAGATGCTTCTGGTAACATTTTGCCACATGTACACAATGTGGTAGGAGATTAAATCAAAATATGCTTAGTGTGGAGCTTTGTTTCGTGTTGTTTGGATGATGAGCTCAAGCAGCAGGACAGTTCTGAGAATCGATGTCTGGCGCTGGCATGCTGACTTCGGGAAACCGTCTCGTCCTCTCTGCATGAATTCGGGAGGCGCAGTTTCAGAGGGAGCACTGCAGGGAGGGGCGTATGTTTGATTGTTAGGTTCAAATATCAAAAACTGCTCTCAGTAACGGCTCACCCCACCTTTAAAACACCTAATATTATCACCATAGATATATGCAGCTGACTCTTTGGGTTTGGATGTGTGTTTCTGTTGAATGTCTGCAAGTACATGACACAAAAGGTCAGACAATTTGATTAACAAGCGAGTATATCAGTTCACCACAACACTAAAACGTCTTTTTTTAAATTACTTTTATACCTTTTCAGCATAAATATGCATAATGAATGGCTTCATAATTTATGCATGCTTAGCAATAATGTATGGCTACGAATCTTTTTTAATAGCATAGTTGGAGTGTCTCGTGCAGTTCGGACGCAGACTGTGTGAGTTCATATCGAGCTTGAGGCGCGTGATCCCATGCTGCCACTTACCCGGCTTACCTCTCATTAACCAATATGAGCAGTACAGTTAAATTATACTGCAAAATCAGTATAGCAAAGCCTTCCTATCATCTCTTAATCTAATTAGTCTTCTTTAAGTTAGATTGGATCTTGCAATTGCGGCGTTAAGACAATAAAGTGCCCAAAGGACAAAGACTAACAGGCTTTCAAAAGACCTCAGGCGATGTTCATTTTAATAGCTTTACAATTGTTATTGATTAGCAAAGTGGTTTAAACAGAGCGAGCTGCTCCACAAAGAACAGCTGAATCAGTGTGTCAAGCTTGTCATTGCGGATGAGCGTAAAAGAATGAGGGAACCATCAGCTGCAGATGCAATCCGGTGTTGATATTTCACTTTGCAACACTGAATAAAGAGAAGGTACCTTCCTCCAAGCTGCTGCCTGAAACAATAAAAGAAATACAAATTTTAGGTTCAAAAAAAAAAAAAAAACCCAAATAACTGCCGCTCTAATTTGTAAATTAACTGTGAAATGAACTGTGAGGGCATGAAAACTGAAGACTATTACCAAAACAACAGCTCTAGGGATCTACTGTGTGATGTTATTTGACACACACACACGCACACACACACACACACACACACACACACACTCAGTGCAAAAACAAACAGAGGTTGGACCGACTGCTTAAGTAAGCTTTCAAGAGGTGGCAGGGAGTAGATTTCATGCTAAGAGGGAGAGAAAAAAAAAACAAGCTAGAAAACGTGTTCCAGTGATTCACAATGAATCTACAAACAGCTTGTTTAGAAAACCTCCTCAAGCTTTATTTCTAATATTTGCGATGTCTGGATCTCACCACATTTCTGTTCATTGAATTAATAAGCTTTGTAGAGACACAATTCAATAACTGAAAATAATATCTCTCTCATTATCTATTATACATTCCACAGTAATGGAGATAACCATTAATATTCATGAAAAATCAGCTTTCTCCAGCATATGAATTAAACTGCGATGACCTTAAGATTGACCTTTCACACCACTCACCTCTAAACTTTGACCCACGAAGAGCTCTAAGAAGTCCTTCTGGCGATGAAGGCGTGGGGTGCGACAGTGTTAATGGTCTTGCGGGCTTTTAAAGGGCCAGGGGCCACACGGGGGGAAAAGCAGGGAACCAGAGGGTTGTTGAGCGTCACGTTGAAGGTGCCCTTCATTAATGTGTTCATCACACCTGGACTCAACTGCAAAGACACAAATAGAGCAGAAGGGAGGGATGACAAAGAGGTAAAATGAAGAGCACAGTCTGACACATGTGGGTGTGAATATGCGTTCATAAAAACACACATTAAACAAAAAGTGTTGCATTTTGATATGAAACTGAAAAACATGTCAGTCCATTTAACATTTTTTGTACATAATTAGATGTTAAAAAGATTAACGTTGACAAAACATGATCAAAATAAATATGAAAACAGAATTTTTTTTTTTACGAATTATGAAGCTTTGAACTGTAATGTACAAAAATAGATGAAACAAAGGAAAATGAATGAATGAATGAAAGAATGAATGTGGGCTAGTCTGATCGAGCGAGGAGTGACAGATGGCTGTCCTTTAAAAGCCTGCGCTCAACAGTTCTTGGCATTTTCCACCAATCACCCTGCTTTTATCTGCTTTCAACAGTCATATAAAACTTCACATAAAGCGTCTCCTTTGACAGTTTATGAAACTGCTTACTAAAGCCTTGTGTGAAACAGCTTTACAGCGTCTTCCAAGAAATGGACAAGCCAGAAAAACACACAACTTATTGAAGGATGAAGCCTCGCAGCAGTTCAGGCAGGCATGGGAGTTATTTTCTAGTCATACGCTCTAAACGCCATCTGATCACCTATGTCCTCGACTTCATCTCTCACAATCCTTATAAACATCTGACACACTTTCAGTGTGTGTACACAACAATGCTGAGCTGTGCATCCTCATTGATACACTGCAGCCTACATGCAGATACTCAGCTCCCTCACTTTTATGGGTTTTTTGTTAAATATGGTTGAAAACCTTGACGATGTTTCCTGTCAGCGATGTTCTTCTTCACCTGGTCTTTGTTTAACTTGGCACTGCTTGTTTGTTGTGATGGCAGAAAAGGTCACAGGACTGTTATCCTAAAAAATAAAATTTTTATTTACTATTCATAACTGCACTACAACCTTGACTTTAACAATAACTCACATCTAAAAAACAGCACATACTGCATGTAAAGAATGAAACCACAACAATCGCTCAAGGTACAACACTTTGAACAGCAATCAATTGTTTCTGCTGAGCCTCAAGAGAAAGTTGGGACTAAGGATGAATTCTCAAAACTAATTGTGACTTAAACATTGACTGTACAAAAAGATGGACGACATCACCACTCCCCAAAACTGAAACCAAAATATCTC
This sequence comes from Acanthopagrus latus, assembly GCF_904848185.1. Classification (NCBI taxonomy): domain Eukaryota; kingdom Metazoa; phylum Chordata; class Actinopteri; order Spariformes; family Sparidae; genus Acanthopagrus; species Acanthopagrus latus. Next base: position 26,408,127 of record NC_051043.1, read on the forward strand.
GATTGCACCCTGGGGACATGCTGCAGCATAAATCATAAAGTTAGCCTTCTCCGCCCCCACTAGCAGACGGACCAACTAAAAACAACTTCTTCTCCTTCTCCTAAACAGACAGGAGTATTTTACAACAACAGCTTGAACATATCCTCATGCCTTATTGGATCGTCGATATCGCCAATTAATGTGGGAACTTGACCCCAAGGCTCCACGGCCCGATCACAGCTGCACAGACTCTGGTTCCAAATTACAATACATCACCAGCGTAAGATGGCAGCACTTGTATCCTGGAGGAACTGGGAGGAAGCAGCGATGTGTCATCCACCTTTACAGTATGTACAGTCAATGAACTGTAACATGCAGCTCACACACACAGCAACACACACAAATCAGTAGTCCTCAGTCTAACCAAGAGGAACATGAGAAAAAAGACAACAGAACATGTTCTTCAAGGTCTGACCTTAAAATCACCTCAACTCTAAAAACACAAGAAATTCTCTCTCTCTCTCTCTCTCTCACACCCACACCCACACACACACACACACACACACACACACACGTAAAGATGCAGACATACATGCATACATATGTTGTATGTTCACCCACTCAACCTACCATCCCCCTCTCAGCCAGGCACTTCCTGAGGAATCCACCTCTTATATTGTTAAAGCTTTCTCTCTCTCTCTCTCTCTCATTTATTCTCCCCTAACCTCCCAGCAAACACACACACACACACGCACACACACACACACTACATGCATCAATATGCCAGAGGTGCCACAGTAGGATTTAGGCACATTGGCGGGGCGGCTCAGATCTCAGTATTGATCCTAATGGGAAAAGGGTTGCGGGTTCAACTCCAGGTCAGCCTCAGGGTTGCCCAGGAGGTCGAGGAGATGGGGAAGAGCCCTTGGAAGTGACGACACCACCTGCATGGCAATGATGGGGGGAGATTATGGGATGTTTTACTAGGTCAAAGAGGGGAGAAGGTAAAGAGGATACATGCAGGGAGTTGGTGATGATGTTGCTCAGTATGTATGCAGACGTGTACGATGTGCACACAGGCACGTAGGAAAGAGTGCTGAATGCAAAGTCTTTCCCACAACACACACACAGTATATGACAGAGGGAGGTAAAGACAACACAAGCTTCATCCAATACATGCACAGATACATGCCAGCAACTGGGTGAGTGAGGGCAATTTGGCTTGGAAAATATGGCGGTCGTAGTCAGAGGAAAACAAAGTTGATTGCAAAATTGAAAAAGGGATGCAAACCAAGTCGCTGGTCAACATCAATCCAAACCGTAGTAGGTCTGATATGCTGCAACATCCCGCTTCCTAAACACAGACCTGCACAGAATAAGGTCTGGAATATGACAGGGTAGGTCAGCCAGCAAGTTACAATTCAATCATTTAAAAGTTAGGTCTCTTTGGAAAGCTTAAGGAGGTTTGTCCTTTATTGCCCTGAATCCCCACAACAGATATAGCGAATGCAAAATGATCTTGATTGACACAAAAGTGACACATTTGTGTGTTACAGTCCATGTTTGCTTTGACTTTAAATACTCGATTTACTGAATTTACTTATTTTTCCTTTTGACTATAATCCTTTCTCAGGGTCACACACACACACACACACACACACCAAGTAAAATAACTGAAACGGTCATGCAAACTCATATCTGCTGCTCAAACTCTCAAAACATCTTGTAATCTTCACACAAAAACACAGTAGCAAACAAACAGAGGGTTTGGGCAGAGTGGCTGTGACGAGTTGGAATGCAGCGGTGTGACATTTTCACATTTTAAATCATAAAGTATATTACCTCATTGACCCCATCAGAAAAAATGAGAACATGATGAGATGGTATCAGGAGGAAGTGCTTCCCACGTAGAGGCTTTAAAAGTGGAAGTTTAAAAACTCTCATACTGAGGCAGCACATGCAGAGACATAAACAACACACCCTGAGGAAGGTTTGATGAAATGTCAGCTGCGTTTAGGACACCTTCTGTTCTGACTCATAATGAATATCGAATAAACTTTTCTTGGCTCTGCATGTGCTTTGCACTTGGCAGCCTGCTCGACGTTTGCTCCTTGTGTCTTTTTCTATTCCTGTGCTCCAGGAACGCTCCTCTCTCTGTTAAATTAAGCTAAACCAATCAGAACGGTGCTGCGCATGAGAAAAGGTAATCGAGCCTACTTACCAGAAGTAGGTGCCGAACATGGTGCATTTAATGGAAACGCTAAATGAGCCCTCACTGTGACCTAATGCCGCTCAAGTAGATAGCTTTGTGACATTACAGGCACATGTATGGATGGATGCACACACATACACACTGATGCTTAAATAGCTACTGTTCCATTATGCGGCCGCCTGCTTCACACTGCAGGTCCTCAGAACACATTTTCAGCTGTTGAATTTAACAACCCTCTTCAGCTGCTCTATTGTCGCTGTCTATCTCTCTGCTTCTCTTCCTCTACACGTCTCCACCACCTTTGCGTCGCTGTCTCACCTCTGTCCCTGTTTCTCCTTTCCGTCTCACCCCTCCCCGCCTCTCCCTCACCGCTATCTTCCCACTCTCTCTGCCTGCACGACTTCAATGCCCTGTTATCTCTTTGCACCACTTCACAACATCTTTAACTCTGTATGGCCTGTGGTGTCGTATGGATTCACAGTCACACAGCTAATTACCGAGACAAGAGCTGAGACATGCATTCCGCTTAAAAAAGAAAGAGCTGAACTTTCCGAAGTTAATTTGAGACACAAGATGTCTCACTCACAAATGACATCAGTCTCTATAAGCAATGAGTTACAAAGTTTCTTTGTCAACGTATAATTTCTCTATACATGTTTGTGTATGTATACCTCCTAGTCGCCTAACTTGCAAGAGGAACATGGAGCACCCAGATGAAGCCCATGTATGACTTCAACCAGTCAGTGGAGTCTAAACCCAGAACTTATTCATTGTCTAATCTAATCATGTTACTGTGCTGCTGCAGAGTTTACTGAAGATAGCCCGTTTTTACTGTGAGCCAATTATCTCCCAACATTAACTCTACTCTCATGGTTTGAATAAAGTGGCTGCAGACAAACACTTGACGAGCCAAAATGGACGATTTTAATTTCAATCTAAATTTTTAATTGAATGCCCTTATTTCTTTTTACCTAGGAAAGGAGAAGAGAGGAGAGGAGAGGAGACCATATGAGACACTTCAACGGTTTTACTAGCTACAGTTGGTGGAAAAATTCCCGCAGCTACAGTTTCCTCTTATACCGGAGAGAAATGGAGCAGAGAGACATTGTGAGAGGGAGAGAGGGATGGGGAGAGCAGATAAAGAGAGGAGAAACGCAGCATATGGTGATGAAAGAATGTCTACAAGCATACATCTGTATGGGAGGATAGAGATTGTAAAAATGTATGTGGAGAAATGATGCACTCTATACTGCCTGTGTTACTGAGGTATAGTACTTACAAAGTGATACATGCTGCTGCACGCACACACAAGGAGGACAAACTGTTTAACGTTAAGATTATTTAAAGCATTGTAACCCATGTATCACAACGAATGACGACAACACACTCTGTGACAAATAGATCATGATTGTAGCAGCAATGTTCGCTAACCTCCAAGATCCAGTGAGATCCCAAACACTCTCATGTTCCCTGCAGAAATAGGCGCTTGATGATTAGATTTGCATTGAAAAGACAAGGACATGTAGGATGAATGCAAACATTCAATGAGATGCTGGATGGAGAGATGAGAGAAGAGTGAATTTCAGAAGACTAAGGTGAATTTCAGGTGAGCTGTGTCTCTATACTTTAACCTGATGAACTGACACAGAAGGAACACTGGTCAGACCGAGCGGTGAAGTGGCTAAACATGAGCTGCTTTGTTCGTGCTTCACAATCACTGGCTAATTTGTCAGCTGTTTGGCTACTATTCTCACATGTTCCTGTACCAAAATGGATATCCATCAAAACACAGTTTGCCGTGCTAATTTATGAGGCAATTTGCATAGAAAAGGAGGAAAATTGACAATTTGGATGGGAGGCTTTGGCAGGACAGACTATATATTCTGCAGAGAGAGCTGGAAGTAGGTAAACTTCATATTAATGGAGGTGAACTTCCAGTGAGCTGTGGCTGTGTGGCGCTGAGACCTAATGAAGTGGACTGGAGCATAGTGTAAGTCCAGGAAGCATTTAAGTCACGCTTGCATCATCTGAATGGCATTAGCTGCTTCATTTATTAGCTGTTTGGAGACCACTTGACTGGTAATGTCCAATTACCTTTAAGCAGGTGCACAGCATGGCCAGACCATTACCTGACATCTCTCACGGGTACTGTAATGATACACTTACGTCAACAGTGTTTGCTGCCTCTGCACTCTCCCCCACACCATCTACTTCTTTTTGTGCTATTATTGTTTATTTGTCTTAGTGTTGATTTGTGCCTTGAGGAAACTGCATGTAATCTGATAAATTGCCTCCAGTGATGTCACTCATTGGCTGAATTGCATTGTGGATAATGTAGGCACCAAAGTTTAGAAAATGAAGAAAAATTCATGGAGTAAAAACAACGATATCCCTGGTTCTGTTTAACTGATTTTGATCATTTGTTTTCTATCTGTCCATACAGCCCAACAGTGTCAGAGGAGCGCAATGCATAATAGTTGATAGCTTACATTACCCACAATGCCACTGAGTGGCATCACTTGAGGAAACTTATCAGATTACATGCAGCTTCCTCTGGAGTCACAAAATGCTTTAAACTACTTTTTTCGCACACGCAGTAGCATTCCCCAAGACCTGTAAACACACACACACCTGTAAAATTGTCCAAGTTACTTTTTAAGGCTGGTTTTATCCTCATGAGCACCTTTAAAGAACGGAGCCATTCTGATGAATCTTACTGTGAAAACATTTGCTATGAAAGGCTAATTCTTGGACAAGACTCTTACAGCATGATTGGCTCATGATTGCCATTTTTGATTATCATTTCTCCCACTACACCATTTTAGCAGTCTCACATCCCCTCGTAGGACTCAAAATGATTGAAGTAATCTAGTTGAGAACGATGGGCAGGAAAAGAATCAGAAGATAATCATTCAACACCAAATAAGGTATGATTTGTCTATAAACAACAACTGACCAAGACTGATTTTGTCTGAACCATTTGTAATCAAAAATACACTTTTTTGTGAAATAACCAAAAGAAATGGGGGAAGAACAGGATGAGAGGGACAAACAGAGCAAAACAGTCAGAGGACAGACTGAGAGAGTGAACTACAGAAGAGAAGTGAGGGAAGAATTTGAGGAGATAAATCCACAGAGGGACAGCAGACAGACTGGGAGACGGGCCGGCAGAGAGGGAAAGAGAGAAGAAAGAGCCGTGTGATAAGATTACAGCCATGGACATGAACATGAAGATGAACTGTGTAGCGAGGTTTAAATCAAACCCAGTGGTTTTGTCTTTGATGTTCACCACTCAAAGTCAGCAGGGACTGGAAGCAACACTAGCTCTTTCAATCATCTCGCTCTCTCTCTCTCTCTCTCTCTCTCTCTAACTAACACACAGACACACACAGACACACACACACACACACACACACACACACACACACACACCAGCAGCTGTAACCCAAAGCTGTAAGTCCTATTAAAACACACTGAAATGGAGCAAAGAGAGATTAGGTTCTGGATAGGTTTCATTACAACTGTATTATGCTCTGACCATGAAGTGCATTTGTCTCTGTCAGCAGTCTAAGGTGGCGGCATTAAACAACACTGCACTTCATAAAAATGCACTCACTTTTCTCAGTTTAATTTGCCCAGGCAGGTCAATTAAGAGCACTTCTCTTACAATGTGAAAAGCTCCAGCCTTGAGCGAGAAACCACATTATTCTGCTTTGTGTTTCTCCAGTGGCTATTGTCCCAAAACCACAGAAACTACTTATGTTTGGTTAAAATAAGAATAATTTCACAAAGTAATCAATTTCTTCCTCTTCAGCTCAAGGTCACAGAGAAATCTAATAGATTTTCTGATAATAAAAACATGAGATATATTCACAGACATACAGTATATCTGTGGTATCGCTGAATACACTAATTGTTGGTCACATGGAGATGTATGAGGTAAACTCAGGGGGCACACATATCCATACGTACACTGATGTCAATGCACTATGAGTAAATGTTGGTTGGTCAGGGAGTGATGGAGAATGGAAGTGTGTTGGGAAGCAATATTTCACGAGAGCTACATGTAAGTGTAACAGCATGTTTACCTGATAAGCGCTGGGCCCAGGGTTGGTGTTCATGGAGACCCTGAATCGATCTTCTCTGGAGGAGAAGAGAGCCGTCGGAGGGAAGGATTTCACACTGAGGTCATACTGGCCAGGGCCTGATGAACACATACACACATCATATACTCTATACACATGTACAAGTAAATAAATAATTTCATTTGTGCTGATTTAACAGAGGCAGGAGGAAAGACTGGTTTATTCCCACAAACATACAAAGCGATGCAGGCAAGCTAACACCTCAGACACCCATGGATTTTATAGCATACCGTGACCTTCAGTGTGTACACGACAACCAGAGGTTAGAGAATCGCATCCTATAAAGAGGGCATATTTTTCTACATATTTCTTTCCAAATTACCTCCCTTGTCTAAACACATGTAGGTTAGGTTAATTGGCGACTCTTTTGGTGTGAATGTTAGTGACAATGGTCAATCTCTGTTGGCCCTTTCACACTGGACACAAAATCAACTATCAACATCTGGCTTTTGTCACCAATGGGAGTGGGTACAACCAGCACTCACCCCCAGCTACTCCACAGTAGTCACTGGTGTTTATGGACAAAACTGAAACATAGGTGGGCCATGGGCCAAAAGCAAACACCTACTGTGATATATTAAGATGGCAGTGGTACTAGTATTCCCTTAATTGACTGACTTCTTGCTCTAGGTGTGACTCTGCCCGCAGTGCTCAGATTAGCCTACGGCAGGCCAACTTTGAGCAGCCCTGCTCTAAACGAAAAGCAGGTGTAGCTAAAAAATGCATGAATGGCACACATTTATATTTTTGTCCAACATCACAGATATTTATTTGAGTTTAAAGTGTTACAGTTCTGATGGTTAAGGTAGGTTAAATCATTCTGGTTGAAGCTGGAATCTGTAGCTTTCTGACCATTCTGCCTTTGGCGATGCTCAGAGGTCTATAGCAAAGCTGCTGCGGCAGGTAACGTACTGCTGCTGTTTATTTGAATCAGCCATAGCATTAATAAATAATTTTGCTCAAGGTTAATAGAAGGTTTTAATCATGTTTTTCTCTTTTATGTAAGATGGTGCCTTGGTTGTTTTGCTCCTTTTTCACATATATTATACAACAAAAGTCAAAGCAGTATGGGTTGTACAGCATAAATCTGAACTGAGTCATCAGGGTATATAAGCTTATTTTTCATGTAACTGTCTGTACTTTGATCAAAGCTCAGGCTACCAGACTACTGAACCTCCCTGCTGTCTAACACCGAGATGTGGTACACGGGAGGACCTGTATAGGACCAGAAACTCTGCAGGGATTAGAATTTATTTTCTACTGTGAGGTTCTTTCTGAAAATGTGCTCATGTAATGAATATACAATGAATCAGACACACAAGTAGGTGTAAAGAGACGCACGCACACAAACACATACTGATGTTGTTGCACACAAGCATATCAAAAGACAGGAACCCACACATGTTCTCAGTTTTGCAAGTCAAAACAAACCTCATCCGAAGCTTTCTTCATTCACAGAAGAAACCGTCAGAAACATAGAATTCTGAAAAAACTGAATTCACTCAGAGTGAAGAGGATAAACCTTAGGTTTACACATTACACAGCATCGTTTGCATAAACCTTTTTTATTTAAAACCTTGACTATATACCTCTCAGACATTATAGAAATGACTTTTACAATCGGTTTTGAAATGGTTTAAAGAGCCCCAGGGCAACACATGGTTGAACTAGAATTACTGCTACAGTTGTATGCCTCCGCGCATCAGTGGTGTTCCAGTTTTATATCCATGTATGCTCAGACTCATTTAATACATGTAGTGAAGGCTGCTGCTGAATGTGTATTATGTGTTTACATGTACATGTACACCAATAAAGCAAATTCTGACCAAACATGAAGAAGCTACAGATTTAAACACATGGATGATTCACACACACATCATCAACCGGGCAACACAGAGGAGCTAAACAATCATCACAGTTTCAAGGTGGGCACCCACGATTAGTGTTACTAATAGAGTTTCTAACCACACCCTGTCAGTACACGACATGCACCAGCTGCCCAATCTGTTCTGCACATGCGAACGTGGTTGTCCTGTCGGTCAGTAAAGTTAACTGGTGCCTGTTCAAAACGTATGTACAATCATCAGGGCAGGAGAGGTTTATACAAAACGTTGGCAGCAAATACGATCAGTGCCATGAGTATTATGATCTTGAAGAAAAATAAATTGAGTCATATATAACGTGTAATTCTGTTTTCAGCCAATATATTCATACGATACATGACACAACACAGATAGAACTGCAGATTGCAGATCATGGTTCATTATGAAGGTTGCTGTAAAATCATACATAATATAAAAAGAATCATTTAGTTTAAAATCATAGTTTTATCCTGTTTTTCTCATCCTCTCCAATCCTTTTTAATCTAGATGGTATAAAACTACCTTAGTCTCTCTCCTGCCTAATCTCTGTTGAAGTATCCAATATCGGTGCTGTCCAATAAAGTTTCTAATAACGTCAGTAAATTCCCTCTTACATAACTGTGAACAATTAAATTTACAATGATTAAAAACCATTTTGTTACCTTGATTTGAGAGGTTAAGTTTGAGAGGAATTGCTTTATGATCATTCACGCAAATAATTTGCGGTAACATTCTGTGACTGAGGGCCGTTTTTTGTGCATGAGCATTACGGGGAGCTGATTTACTTGATTTACTAACACTGTTTTATGGTAAGTCAGGTGCTTTCTGACCCTCCAGCTACTGTAACTGCAATTACCTTATGACTTAGATACTTTTAACATTATAATAAACACAAACCAGGAAAACAGCTTGCATGCTTTATAAACACTTTGAGTCATTGCTAATGTCACGGAGGATTACATTAAAAACAAATACTGTCACTCTGCAGGGACTGAATGTTTGCGTGTGTGTGTTTGAAAAATGTTGAATAGTTAAATGATCTTACCATTATTAGAAATGTGATCACAGGGGACCCAGCAAGATGAGAAATATAATATTCCATATACTGTGGGCCTATTCATAAATGCAAATTCGATAATGGGCAAAATGATTGTATGTGTGCGTTACTATGCGTTTATCAATGTGTGTCCAACTGTGAGTCTGTATGTGCACATGAGGGTGCCTACATGCTTGTGTCTGCATATCTGTTAAGTGTGTGTGTGTGTGTGTGCGTGCGTGCGTGCGTGCGTGCGTGTGTGTGTGTGTGAAGAAGAAACACTATTGCAAACAGTCCAAATCTATTTATATGCAAATTGGATTTTGGTTAAACGGTTTGGGGTGCCTCATGGGTTGAGTCCCTTGGTGAAATGGGGCTGGTCATAAATTATCCAAGTAAGTCATGAATCTATCAATTTTGAAACAACATTTTTCAATGGGAGTGTAATTGAGGTAAATATTAGGTTAAAGGCCCACAGAGATGGAGCTAATTAGACTGCATGATGGTAAAAAGGGCATACAGCATTGAGATGGATGGATGGATGGATGGATGGATGGATGGATGGATGGATAGACAGGTAAACAGTTTCATTGTCTCTATATATGGTGCTGTTCAGTGTATTTGTGTGTGTGTGGGATAGATACCTGGTAGACTGGGGTCACGTGGCAAGAAGGAATTAGCCCGCGGTGCAACAGAGAGGAAGCAGCTCTGACGTCTCTTGGCCTCTTCACTTCGGGGTTGGGAGTAAGTGCGGCCATTAGCCTTCTGAAAAGTCTGGCTCACATTGTAACTGTTGGGTGGAGGGGAATCCTACAGAGGAGAGGAGAGGAGAGGAGAGGAGAGGAGAGGAGAGGAGAGGAGAGGAGAGGAGAGGAGAGGAGAGGAGAGGAGAGGAGAGTTTGCCAATTGGAAGTAAAACTATCGTCACGTCATCAATCTGGTTTGTGGAGTACCATTTTGAAGCCTTGAGATAGGCATAAACGCCGTCATTATCTTGTTTTTGGGAGTCAGCAGTGACCATATTGGACAAGATGGTGTAACTGAGGAGGATGTCCTGATGGGATCTGACCAAGAAATCAAAGACATGCTTTGGTAGCTTCTTTACAATCAGAAAGCAGACACAGCCAAAATCATAATCATCAATCATCATAATTCTAATGTATATTTTACTACAAATGGGATCATAATTTCATAACTAAATGAACATCAATCCGACTTCTTCTTGCATCCAGTGGAATCATCCCTGCTGGTCAAAATGTCAAGATATCACCCACATCAGCTGGATTAATTCTTTGAACCTCAGTGATTAACTTCACCAAATTCTACATGTTTTGGTGCGTAAATGATTCATACTCACCCATTTTTTAAAATCAGTCCAGAATATTTCCTGAGCCGCAATAGTTTTGGCTGTTGTCTTCCTGAAAGAACCCACCTCTCGCGAGATTTCAGTGAGACTTACAACAAGGATCTTTTTTATTCAATAAAAGTTTCTCTCTCCATAGGAACCACTTCTGCAATGTTGTCAGACACAAAAGAACTGAATGGAGTTGGTGAAACAAGATTGAGTCGTCAGCTAACACTCTCAGAAATGCTGTTCCGTTGCAACACACATTTACACACACAAAACGTCTTGTTTTCTGGTTCCCTTATTAGATTACACAACTTACAGGTCCGCAGTGTGGCGGACACACATTGATTTTGAAAAACAAATGACCCGCTCGCCCACCTGTTATCAGAGCACACTGTTAAACTTGTTACAATTTCACCCATGTACACACTCATGCATGAATGTCAGCGCGCAGATGCAAGGACATACAGTGCATGTCACATCATCTACATGCAAATGAAGACAAATGCACACACGTACAACACATGCGCAAAAATAAGTGGTTGGCTCACACCTGTCATTATGCAGCTACTCCACTGAGAGAGGCATGATGAAACATGGGTGGCATTTCCACCATATCACAGGTAATTCCAGATGAATCGCCTCCCTAACAAGGCCATTACATTCTTCATCATTAATGAATTGCTAATAATTAGGAGCAAATTCACAGAGGCACCCTTGATAACTGAACATGTAATGAATCCCAGGTGGATCTGAAAAGGGAACTGTGTGATTCATGTCACCTGGTTAGAAACTTGCACTACTAGCGCTGCAAAGGAGTCTGAGTTACTGGGGATTTGTCTTGTCGGTGGGTCTTTGAATAATTGATGGCGAAGGCTGAATATAGCTGCACGATCCATTTATCCTAAACATAGCCGAGCTGTCATTTACCTCAAACTGTCATTTCCCGACCGCTGTTTTCTCCCTCTCCTCCTAGGTAGCCGTCCATCTTTAATCATTGCTAGCCCAGGCCATTTAGCTTTTCATTATAGACACAGTGGGAGGAATGGGAGGCAAGCACAACATGTGCACGATGGTTCAACCTCGCACACACGCAGAGACCGTCAATTTATAGGCGCACACAGACAGACACAAACAGGATTCTGTGTGATGTTGAAAGCAACTGTGGCTTTGCTGAGAAATAAGATGAATTCAACAATGGGGAGAAGAAATTCTGTCACTTTTCACTGTATTCCCTGGTTTGGTTCGGAGTATGTCTCTCACAAACACACAGAGCCACACACATGCACCTGTACACACACATCTGTCACAGATCTATCTAACAGTGAGCAGCAATCACCCTCCAACCTCGCCAACATAATGTGCACACGCGCCTTTCAAGGGGCCCTATGGTCCGTAATTATACCTGAACATAGAGCAAGCCACTGCTCCCAGTAGCAGTCATCACCTATTGACAACACTCAGGTTCTCTTTAATTACACACCTTCGACATTTAGACAGCTCAATAGGTATCTTCCTACATGCGCACAGTGACACACACGCGAGCACAGATTTTCCGAACAATTTCGTCACATTTCGTGCCCTTGACTGTCTGAGAAATATCTGTGCATAAAGTGCACTGTAGATGCCAGATACACATTCATGGCAGGCAGCCGGTGAAATTGAATATTGATGTGATGTGAGCACCAAGACAGACTGTCAAGCCTGACAGTATGTTTTAATGAAAGTGGAGCAAGAAAAATAAACAAAAAATGAACATTTTTGATGCATGCAAAATGTTATATATAAACTAGAATTCATAGTTCTAGTTAATTAAAAACTACAGATCAGGCACACTGTGGGAGGACTTAATTAAATCATGAAGTCACGGTAAATTCTAAATAAACCAACAGGTAAACACTCAATTTAGTAAAAGTGTACAATGAGAGGCAGCAGAGGTCTACAGTACAGTATGTTCTGGATTTCATACTGCAATGGGCAATGCTGCCTTACATACAGATACTGCCAAGAGGCACAGTGAGCATCAACAGTGATGAGTTTAGCCCTGAATCCAAATCCCCTGTCAAAGCACAAAACAGAAACATAAAACGGTCTCATAAATCCTGTGGCAGTTTTACACCAAAATTAGCATGTATATGTGGGTCTTGAAAACACTGGGGTCACATGGCACACGGGTTTAGCAGAGGGGCTAAAAATAGGCTATTGAGTTTCACATTGCCAGTGGACAAGTCTGCCTTTTCTGTTTTTTCTTTCTTTTTTGTTCGGAAAGTAAGGGACAGCAGAAAGGATAGACCTCGTCAGACTCCAGAGGATGTTAAAACTTGTCTTAATCAGAAACATTCTTCATTAGAGAAAGTTAGGGATGTTACTTTTCTCTCTCTTTCACCTTAGTGTCGCTTTGAAACTGAAATACCTTGGAGCGATGCTTGAACAGAGACAGATTGACAAGTATTTCTGTGCCAAGTTTAACCTGAGTTAAAGTAATGCGTCAGAAAAGAGGTCAAAATTAGCTGATAAAAACACCTGTGAGTACCGATGAGTCAGTTGACCCAGGAGCGAATGCCAGTTGTGGAAGAAAAAAGCCAGATGTTAGTGGGTGTTTATCAGTTTTTGCTTTTTTCCCTCAACGTGAGGGGTACTAGATACGATTACAAGTCAGGGAATATGCTTGTACAGTAAAGCTTCATCTATCCAAACAAAACAAACAACAAACTGACCATAAAATACAACAAAATTACACATCTGATTCGTGAGCAAAGTAACAGTAATCTCATCTTCTCCTTCAGGGTTTATAAAAGATTAACTTGATGAATTGATGTGGTTCTGAATTTTGGATTTTGTGGGTTGGATCTGACATTGATGAAGGTCTTTTCTAAAACTGATAAAAAAAAAAAAAATTGATAATCCCTGTTCTGGAGGAAAAAAAACTCTCCTAGTGACAAAACAGTACAGCTACACAGTTCCTTTTGTCATTATGCTGGAGTTCCCTGAGCAGTGCACAGCAGCTGGAGACAGCCACGTTTCTCCTTCAAGAGTTTAGTCATGAAAAGTGTACACGACTCTCGGCCATTAAATTGAGGACGCACATGAATTTGCAAGACCGATTTTTCTTAACTGCTTGTTTAAAAAAAATGTCTACACTTGTGTATTTCTTGACATAACTTGACATTCTTCTGCATTACCGGTGGATTATTAAAGAACATGTATGCGCTGTTGGTTGTTCAAAGGTGATGATCGTCAGGTGTCTTGGACAGCTGACAATATCAGTAGTAGTTTGTTTGTACTGTGTTAGAGGACGAATCAAGTCTTGGTGCAATCAATTTGCAAAGTCCTAGGAAAGCCGAATTGAACACATCTAATAGGGATGAAAACACACACAGTAGCATCTTCTACATCCCATAGAAAATGTAAAGCATATACTTAGTTACATACCAGCCAAGAAAGAATTAAACAAAAATGTAAACAACAAGTCCGATGTTACTGTCTTCTTAAAGCCTTTCTGCTATGCCATCTTCTCCTGGCAACGGCCACACTAACGATTCGGTTTAGTTATGCAGTGACAGCTTTGACTAATGACCAGTCATGACATACAAGATGCATGTGTGTGTGCGTGTGTGTGTGTGTCTACCACATCCCATTCTTCATCCTCTCATTACTCTTAAAACCTTTTATTTTTTCCCCGCAGAGCGCAATGCTTTTTTTAGACTGTATTTCCATATTTCAGATCATTGCACTCGAGATAATATATAATCTTAGTGTGTGGGCTGGGGCATGTGCTTGTCTGTGTGTAAGCGCATTGCGCACGTATCGCAGTGGTGGTTAGTCAGTGATGGGTCTGCGTCATTTTAACTGATTTATCATTTCTATGGGTACAATGTTTCCTTATTAGCTCTCACAGGTAAAATACATTCTTAAGGATGGGAGATTGAGCTTTTACAGAGTTAACACCACAGCACTTAAATACAGAATAATGCGATGTGGAGACAAGTTAAAATATATCTGTATCATGGAGCAGCGAGATCACAGTTAAAAACAGAGTCAATCATTTCCCATAATTTCAAGTCAAAGCCTCTAATCATATGCTTCAGAAATGAAGAAAAAGAAGGAGGGCTTGTGCTCAATCAATGCCAATATCAAGTTTGCCTTTTTAAATTGTTAGGAATTCATTTTCTAGTTCTTGTACACACCTTTTTAAGATCAGTAATCAAAATATCATCCTCACATTTGTGTTTAATTTTCAGTTTATGTGTTGCTTAATATTATGCAATAAAACTGGTCGCTAGTATTTAAATGAAAAGTGAACGCAGCATTTGTTTCCTTGTTTTCCTCCCAGAATAGACCATCTATGTCATTCTGTGTCATAAGCACAGCTGGTGTCTCATCATAGAGCTTGATAACCATCTGTCTGATTTTAGTAGTGGAGGTATGGCTCGTGTCATAAGGCCTTAATGAGGTTTTAGACAGGTCTTCAATATAGATGGAATGGCAGAAGGAAACCATATGGGTCCCATTCGCTTCCTATTCGCACTTTATAGGCAGCAGTTAGTCCAACAATTTGCTGACAGCTACAGTTCTCTGCTGTGTTTTGTAGTCTTGTATATGATGCTTTCTCCTTTATTTCACTCCATCCTTGCATTACTTGTCTATTATCACATTGTCATCTTTTTGTCTTCCTTGGTGTACACTTTCTTGCCCTATCCATTGTTTTTTTTATTTCTGATGCTCTGCCTACTCTCTCTTCTTCCCAGGGAACTAAAAACTTGATCCTCCCTCACATCAGTTACATCCACAATATTTTTTGCAGTCTCCCGTTTCTTTATTTCGTTTAACCTCTCTCTTTATTAAGCAGGCGCTTTATTTGTCTACCTCAAGAGCCTTCTCTCATTTCACTACATCTCATGTGACATTTACATGAAGAACTAAACAGCTAATCTGGTGTTGAGGAGCATTTGTGTGAGAGGATTAGACTCCAGTTTAGATCTACAGTAGAGCTTAAACTCAAACCCCTTTAAGCCTCACTGTAACTGTCTCCCTGTGATTTATATACACTAGTCATCAGTAAGCTGTCTGTGCTGTCTGGCAGGTTTAGGGGCCTGTATAAACACTGACACCCACAGCTGGGTCCCTCCTGAACCAGCAGTCCTCCAGCAGAGGAGATGGCCTGGTTGAGTTAATGCCCAGTCCTGGCCCTCCTCACATCTTACTGGGCTTCGCTCTCCTCATCCTCCCCCTGGCCGCCTGCCTGGCTGACTGTCTGCTTGGCTCCTAAAATCATCACCTGCTACTAAACAGCTGTCCATAACCAAACACACACTAAACACACAGCTGCTTCGTAGAATGGGCACATGCCAACACCTGCATATGCGTGCACACACACACACACACACACACACACACACACACACACACACACAATGTGCAATACACACAGCTGCTGGCCACAGCTGGTGCCCATACTTTGGACGGAGAAATGTACATGTAGGCATGCACACGCACACACTGGACACAGCTGCTTACCACACGTGCATAATTTACACACGAGGAGTGGGTTGAAGAGAAAGAGAGGCCGAGAGGGACTGATTAACTGAGAGAGAATACAGACAGATGCGGAGCAAGACAGAGGCAGAATCGTAAGTACATTATAGATGGAGAGAAAAGAGAAAAAACTGCCAATAAATAAAAATAAGTTGAGAAAATTGGCAGCAGAAATAAAACTCAGGCCTAATAATAGATAAAGACACTATCAAATTAAGGGACCAGGCCTGGTCAGATTTGATGTCTTCTAATCCAATCGAAAAAGGGCAAAAACGTTTTTAATTTGTTTAAACACTGATCTCTATTCTGGTCAGGGCCACAGGTCCACTGGCATCTGCTGACAATTCCATTATTCTCAAGATAAATAAATACAAATGGGGTCCAGTCTCTCACACGCTACTGAAGATTTTTAAAAGCAGGTCAATACAAATGAAATTTGACAGATGGAGCATTGGCTAAGTCTGACACTAGACAGAAAAGGTGCACCTGAAAAGTATCAAAAATATGTTTATTTACATCAAGTAGTGTATTAAAGCTGCTGCCTTTCTTAATTTGCAATTGTGCAATCTGTTTCTTTGAACACAACACTGGATTTAAGACAGAGACAGACAGACAGCACATGTAAGAAGACACCTCCTGTGCGGACGCACCGGAGAAAACAAAAAAATCTTACTCAAAACAATAAATGGAGTAAAGATTGACTCAAATATGGATTTTTTTGCTATGCCTGACTCTCATTACTCTGCTGCTGCTCCCTCTGCCTCCCTCGCCTGCTGTGGACACTCTACCCGGGAATCACAGCCCTGGTCAGTGATGTCGTAGAGAGTAGAGTCCGCACTGTATCCCCTGTTGTCGAACTGACACCTGTTGTACTCTGAGGTTGTGTTAAGTCCCAGTCTGGTATCCAGCCCTGTTCACTTGGAGGCTGCCGAGCCTGGATGAGCTCAGCCCCGTTTCCCACAGTGATTCACCCAGGGCTGCTAGCTACATGGCTAACTGACCTAATTAGTGCTTAAAGTGGTCAAAAACTCCCCTGACCAAATCTTCCAGATTAAGAAACACTCATATGTAAAAAAAAAAACAAACAAAAAAAACAAAAAAAACAAAAACATATATATATATATATGTTTTTTTTATATTTGTTTTTTTTGTATATATATATATATATATATATATATATATATATATGTGCGTAATATATATATATATATATATATATATATATATACACACATCAGTGGGGTGTGTGTGTGTGAGTGTGTGTGTGAATACGTGAATGAGAGGCAAATTGTAAAGGGTATTGGATAAAAGTGCTTTATGAAAGCAACATCATCATTTAAATGGCGACACTGCATACGACAAACTAATGAAGCATACAGTAGGTATTGACTCTACAGAGGCTTGATCTGGAGTCGTGAGAATCTGCGAGAAATCAGGTAGTGTTTATCCACCTTCGCTTGTGAAATATCTTTTATTTCAAGTCACAGGCTGTTTTTGAGGAGGGGCTGTTTTTCAGCTGACTTGTTTTATAACGGCAAGACAGCAGGGAGGTAACAATAACCAGGACTTCACAGCAAGCAAGGAAGACAAGGAAATACGTGAATGAGAGGCAAATTGTAAAGGGTATTGGATAAAAGTGCTTTATGAAAGCAACATCATCATTTAAATGGCGACACTGCATACGACAAACTAATGAAGCATACAGTAGGTATTGACTCTACAGAGGCTTGATCTGGAGTCGTGAGAATCTGCGAGAAATCAGGTAGTGTTTATCCACCTTCGCTTGTGAAATATCTTTTATTTCAAGTCACAGGCTGTTTTTGAGGAGGGGCTGTTTTTCAGCTGACTTGTTTTATAACGGCAAGACAGCAGGGAGGTAACAATAACCAGGACTTCACAGCAAGCAAGGAAGACAAGGAAAGAGAGAAAAAGAATTTCACCGAGCGTATGTGATGTTTTCCTCCAAGCAATAACTTAGAGAGCATCCACACATCATAAAATCTGAAAGTGCTACACAGACAAGTTCTCCATCTGTGCCCTATCACACATTTTAAGACTCACTTGTTCTGTCTCTCTTTTCTCTGTCTCTTCCTCTGTTGCTCATGCATGCATCCAACCATTTATTCCAGCTGGTGAAGCTCTCCTTTTACCGTCTACGTGGTCTCTACTTTCACTCATCTCCTACTTCACCTCCCTTGCCCCTCCCCATCGCGTCTTTGTAAATCAAAACAGAATTGAATCAACGCACCTGAGCTATTAAAAGATGTCAACAATGTATTTTCATTAGATATGAATCACTTAATCTGAATCTACCTCATGCAAGGCCGGAAATTAAGCTCAGAACAACTTAATTAGACGACGGGTGAAGTCAAAAGTGAGCATCAGTCATCAGCAAGAGGCAAATTAAAAATCTTGTAAAAGATTAATACTCACAACTCCATTAAAGTATGACATTTTGTTGACCCATTCATCCATGTGTTAGCTATTCAACAACATCACATTACTTCCTTTATGGCTCCCTGTTGGAGAAATCATTACATCCACCAGAGGCCTTTGTCATTTTGGGGCATTTGCTGAAACAACCAGTGTTGTTGAATGGAGTATAAACTACTGTATAATCATTCAGCATATTAATTCACTGCCTTGATTTTAATCACCCGGTGGCCTTTTCCTGAGCACCACCATCATGACAAAGATTAGTTAAGAGAACAAAAATAATTTGTATGTTATTCGCCTTGTGCAATTCTTCAGTACTGTGTAGGCGTCATGAACATCGCAGCCTCTAGAAGTCAGTGGCAGAACTTCTTCTTTTATCTCTCTGTCGATCATCATGTATCACGCAGCCTTTCTCTATCTCTGTTAGCTGATTAGGCCATTATATAATCTGAGCATCAGACTTCAATAGGACCCAGCAAGCTGTTTGAATCAGAGACTTTCTTTAAAAAAAAAAAAAAAATAGTCAGAGACCCACACAGCTTTTAATGGACAGCAATTTAACGACAATTTAACTGAAAAGTAAAGTGAGGAAAAAAAGTGAATAGAAGCCCAGACAGAGGCACTTAAGAGGTCAGACAATGGCTTAAAATAGTCTGTAGATAATACGTCTACAAGTAAAAGGGAGACATACTGTGCTGTGGATCAGGCAAAAGCACTGGACCTACAGCTTTTATTTCAAACATTTTTATCTCACAATTCTCTCTGAAATGGCCCCTGAGGACACACAGGGTAGAATACACAAAAAAAAGTTGTCTTTAATTTTTTTAATAAAGGCATTTTCTCACACAGAGAGAGTTGAAGTAATGGATTGAGAGAGCATCATTGAGACCTGTCAAGCCAGCATTCATTGAATTAGGTGTTGCTGTTTTTTTTTACGTGGACAGTGTTCAGCATTTAGCATTTCATTTGGTTGTCTCGCTAGTCTGCTTCTGTGTCATCTGTGGGTTGACTTTTGATTATTTTGATGGAGTTTGTGTCACAAGGTGTTGCCCGTCTACCCCAGAGACCTAACATGGTGAATTACATTTGTCCTGGGCCAGACTTTTCAAAGTAGACAACGTGAGGGCTGGATTTATTGTCTTAAAAAAAATTAAGGGTATTCTTAAGAGCTTATATCAGTGTGAACAGAGTCCTTAAAACCATGAGAAATCCTTGAAGACAACCAAACAGAAAACGCTCAGAGACTTCTGTCAAGGATGCAGTCAGTGCTTCATATAAAAACCGACAGGTTGCCTACTAATAATTCTGTCTGTTCTCTCAACAAAAAACCTTTTTGGGATCGTAGGAAGCAAACAAAAAATACTCAGTTTGAGACTCAATACAAGAGTTGGCCAAAGAAAATAAACCCAGTAAATGTCTCTTGCTTTTAATGGCCAAGAAAGGTGATTCTCCGACAAGTCTAGAGTTACTTCTGCAGTCGCAGTCAGTGCACTGGTGTCAGATCCAGGAGGTAGCTAGCATGGGAGGTAGTTGGTTTTGATGGTTGGGTCCACAGAGTAGAAAGGATGGAGTTAGAGAATATCTGATTCTGTAGAGTGGGTGAACCATGAACTGCAGACATTTTGGCTCATTTCCTGGGGTTTGGCAAGCTAATTGACAATCACTCCCAGGGCAGACCAGGCCTTTTCCCACTGGCAAGTAATGTTAGATGCCACATTTTCTGAATTTAATAATACTGCTTGTGTTGATAGGAAGCCTTTGGCAGGCAGGATGTGACACATGGGTGTTGAATTAGATCACAATGTCAATTTTAGAGGCAGTGGTAGAGGCAGAGATTGTGGCCACTTGTGACTATTAACACTGTGCTGTTTTCTATCTGAATGCCCAGTTAGTGCAAAGCTAGCAGTGTTCATACGTGTTTCAAGAGAAGGATCTCTATTTGGCTTAAATATACCCTAAAAATCAAAGTTAAACTATTCAAAATACAGATTCACTATCACTTTAAGTGGTGATAGGTAGCTTGATGGGTAAATCAGATGATAGAGAGGCCACATACACATAATAGCAAACTGACTGACTCATGCACAAAATAAATAGCATTGCCTGTCATTTCCTTTTTTATTCTGTTTATAGCTAAGATAAAATGAAAGAGAGTGGGCAGGATGGAGAAGAAACCAGAAGAAAAGGAAAATGGGAGTAAAACGCTCTTGTCAGAGAAACTAGTCAATATAGCTACTGGATATGACAGCACGGCCGCTCTGCGCCCCCCCAACTCTCTTCTTCAAATCTCTCTATCCATCATGTTTATGAATTGTTCAGGCGAATATCGAGCAGAGCATGATGGGAGTGTTACTGTCTGAAGCCTCAGGGTACAAGTATCACTAAGCACTTCTTCTCATTCGGTCACTTAATTGTGTATGCGTGTGTCTCCTCTGTATGTTGTAGTTACTATACTGTTTTATGTGTATGCATGCACATATAAATACTGTATGGACATTCTGATTAGGTAAATACATGTGTGTATTTGTATATGGACACAATTTGAGTGGGTCACTTCCTCTGCATGTGCGCTAGTGTATGAGACCACGCTTGAATTCTCACAGGGACTCAAATCATCATCATTACCCTGACAGCTGACAGTAAAATCCATATCAAATCTATAACTCCATTTTCCTGTTTTTGTTCCTTTTCTTTCATCACTCGACTCCCTTGTCTCCAATAAATAGAGGCTGCACCATGACATGCCATTAGCTGTCCATGGATATATCATAAAAATGCAATGAAACCCAGAGACAAAAAGTCAATAAGTGACAAACCCTCGGCCACTGCATATTTTCCTATTCAAGATACTTATATGTATCTTGCCAATGGCGTTACCTTCCCTGGAGCTGTCAG
The DNA here is from genome assembly GCF_904848185.1 of Acanthopagrus latus. Lineage (NCBI taxonomy): Eukaryota > Metazoa > Chordata > Actinopteri > Spariformes > Sparidae > Acanthopagrus > Acanthopagrus latus. The sequence continues at coordinate 26,429,575 of NC_051043.1, forward strand.
ACACTTTGTCTGACTCAAATGGCTTTTACTTATTTATCACCTTTATCTCTCTAGGGAGACAGAAATGTCTCACTTCTGCTCATTGCCTCTGTCTTTCCATCGTTCTTTCTTTCTGTCTTCATTACGTTTTTCTCTCCGTGTTGTCAGCCTCTCTTTCTATCTGTCCCTCATTCCTTCTTCTCTCTGTTTCACGCCCTTTCATTTTCAGTATAATTTCACCTCCTGGATTTTTGTCGTTGCCTTCATTTTGCAGAGCAGGGGGTGATGCTGCTCTTCAGTTTGATAAATGTATGTTTAGCAAACACTCTAATTATCTTAATCCAAGCTAATAAGATAGATAATTACACATAATACACAGAGGCGCTCTCTCTCTGTCTTCTCTTTGCCTTTCCTTCATTCCCTCCCACTGCTTCTTCCATTCAGTTTCATCTCCCCTCTCTTTTTGTGTCTTCCTCATTGTGTGTGGTTGAGAGCAATGTGGTGTTTTTCCACTTGTAATTGACATTATTGAGGTTTCCCTTGACTGCGTCAGGCCTTGTGAAAGATGTCTGTCTGTCTCTAAACCAGAAATACAATACAGTCGCTACTGAATAGGATTTTCATGTGGGATGTGACTTTTATGAATGCAACCGGCACTGGAAACAGGTAGGAGGGTAAATACAAGAGTCCAGTCTCCACGAAGCCCACATACCTCCTACTGAAGTTACATGAGAAGTTGCACAATAACAATTGCTGGACTCTATTCACCTACAGAGCTACCTCACATAAGGCAATGCCTAACACAGATGCATTATTCAGCCTTCACAGTAAACTATTTTAGTACTAAAATAACCACGATTCCAGCATGTGTTCCTTATTGCCTGTCAATCCAGGTTATAATTGTGCATTAGTAAGTAATGAGTGACTGTTAAATAAAATACTTTATATTTGTTGCCATGGCAGTGGAAGTCAGTGTATTACCTCTGCAAGCAACAGAGGGAGTGAAGGATGGAAATGTCTCCTGTGAGGTGCCTCCTTTTTCTATTTGTTTTTATTATTATTTCCACACCATTGGAGTATTATGAATCCTGCTTCCAATCACTGTCAGTGGTAAATGTAATAAAAGCCATGTTTCAATATCGTCTGTCTGATTCCATCAAGCCAGTTACACACTGAGGAAGGAGAATTATGAAGTGATGTTCATTGTCAGCATCACAGATATTAGTGCAGATAAACTGGAAATTTGTTTGACTGGCAGAGACATTATTACTTGGATACATCTGCTTAAAACAAGATGCATTGAGCCAACAGACGAGCTTTAAAAGGATTATGGATAGCAAATACTTGTTTTTTGTATCAGAATAAACCAGATTTTTTTATTTGTATTTGCTGATGTTGTTGGGGGCTTATGACTTACTTTAAATAAGTATTACTCATCAAGCTTATATGAAAACCTTCAATTTTTTGAGTAATTTTCAAATACTAATAATAACTAATGATACGTGTACAATATTATTCTGTATATTAAGATGTAGTGTTGTTTGAGTGAACCCTTCATTTCACACTTGATTCCCTGTATTTACCTATCAATCACATATTAACAGTACTTAATGTATGTGTAAATTATAACTAGATAAGCATTTTTGATGTGACTGTTTTTGAGTTGTTTCCATTGCCATTGCAGCATCATCTAGAATGGTAGCTCAGACTACAACTTGCATGATCCCACACTACATCAGGACAAAGTCAATCGATGGCCCAATCCCAATGTCCACAGACTCACAGTCTTTGAGGCACGTTCCTGGGAAGTCTGCGAGGGCTTAGGGCTGTCTCACTGTCGAATTGTTGAAGTGCATCAGGGCTCACTCAGACATTTTGAGCCCTGTATGGCCACGTTCTGTAAGTCTGCATTTCTGCAGATGTTGCCTGAGGGAATTGCCAACAGCTCAGTGTGTTGCAACGTTTGCCACGGGTCACCACGAAAAGCATGATGATGTTGTTCCAGATGTTGGTGCTCTTGAATACAATTACATTTAAATTTTTACAATTTTACACATTAAAGTCTATTGCATTTATGTATTAAAAAAAGGGAAAAAAGGAAACTGAAATAAGCTTTTGAAACACTTCAGAAACCTTTGATTGAATATGTTTCTATTTCTGTATATATGTGCTCCTAACCCTAAGCCCTAACACTAACCCTAAACATAACATGAAAAGTCTCAAACATACAAGATAAAACGAAATGAAACATTGCTATCAATACCATTTTGGCATCTTGAAGTCTCACTCAAGTATCAACCAGGTGACATAAGCAAGTCTGAGAGGGTTCAGGGCTTTAGGCCTTAGGTGCACCATTGGAGGTGGGTCCATGTCTTTTGTATTCATTGTTCTGATTGAGAGATCCCTAGTGCCAGAAAATACGTACCTGTGCTTTTAACTCACTGCCCACAATTCACTGAAGTGCACTTATAAGTGAAAGTGCACTTATTAAAGCTATTGGTAACACCTGATCATTGAACCAATGTCCTTGCCATTGACAGTCTCACTGAGTAAAACAATAATCATCCATCAGGACCTCGATTCATCTCGACATCGTTGGCAACAGAATATGATCGATCACAACGACGAAGACAGAAACACACTGGTACAAACTGACTGACCTACAGACAAAACAGCCTGTCCAGCCTCTCTGCTGTCGCTTCAAGGGACAGGGCAATATTTCATTGATCCACAGACGAGAGGAATTCCACTGCTTCAGGGTAAAACATAGGTCCAAATTTAATTCCTCTCTTATTCTCTCCCAGCGCTGCCTGGGGGTATCCCACGACCTCCACAACAGAAAGGTCATTATCGGGTACAGCTTGGCCAGGAGGAGAAGGAGAAGGAAAGAGATGGAGAAGGGGGAATGTGGAAAGTGAGGTACAAGGGGGAAGGATAGAGGGATGAGAGGACAAGAACAGAAAGAGAACATAAGAAATAAGGATGAAACAAGACTGAAAGAGAGCATTGGTTTAGAGAAAACTCTCATTTAAGTTAAGCTCTACTCATAGTCATCTCTTCTTTCAGATCTGTTATCTCTCAACGACGTGTCTGATTCTTTCTTCTCCACAGACAGGTAATCAACTCCTATCAGATCCAGACCTGTAGCTAAAGTACAGATCTGACATGGCTTCAAATATTTGAACTAGCAGAGGTGTGTTTGATTTAGACTGTCAGAAGGGTGAGCATCTTCTGAAAATGGGTGAAGAAAAAGATAAGAAAAATCAACCTAAATTAAACATGCCATGCCTCTTATTCTAATATGTATTGAGCCAGTATTTGGCAATCTAACCAGTGTAGAGAGGATTTGGGAATAGTCCGATTTGAAATTCACAGTGTCAATAAAATAAATTAAATAAATTGGACTTTGCCTTGAAACAATGAAAGACAAGCTAAAGATTGTGAATGCAGAAAGCAGAGCAGCTAAAGACAGACAAAAAAGTAATACATATCTTCTGGTAGTCAGATAAGAGGTTTCCCTGTTGTGTTTAAAACAAGACAGCTTCTATCATTTCAACTGACATGATAAGTCTTTTATATTTCTGAGTTCAAAAGCAATGCAGTGTGAATAATTCCTCCAATAAAAATGTCGACCTCTACTGCTAGATGAAGCTTTTAAGTCAAAGTACAGAGGACATAAACTTCCAAGCATGAAACAGATGACAATAATACATGATTTCTTTTTTCTTGTCTTACTCCCTTCACATGGTCATGATTGTTTCCTGATTAGACACTTTTAATATCCGTCCCAGCAGGGGACTCACTGTTACCACGGATACAGCCTAGGCTGCAGCGCGGTATGTGGCTAACTGTTACAGCTAAGACGTCCCTGTGTGATTTTTCATTAACTGGTCATAAAGAAGGCTCTGTGTGGAGCCATTGTAAGTGGCCTCAGATCTTCTCCACAGAGCACTTAGAGATACTACCCAGAGAGAAGGAGCGTGAAACAGGCTGGGATATGTGGAGGTATTATTATGTCTCTAAAGCACAGTTCCATAAACTATTGTTTTCTTTTCAGTTTTTTTTGCCCCGTTTTCTCCAAACTCTGCATCCGTCCTTGTCAATGCTATCCATGCTGTTTGCCCAAGGAGAGTTGCAGACAGACGTGTGCTACCTCCATGACACATGGTGCCACCAGCCGCTTCTTTTCACCTCGACCTCGCCAGCTCCCCACCCGCGATTGCGGCCAATTATATTTGTGGGAACACAAAACCAAGCTGGAACTGCTGCTGCTGGGAATGGAGCCAAGTTAAAGCTATTGTTAAATATTTAATCACCCTGTGCGTCTGGCATATAATGAAAGTCTACCACTGATCATTTGAACTTGGATGCTTTCAACTTCCAGATCCATACTGTAGCTACACTGCATCAGTGCAAGTCAATGTGAAACACAAACATTACGTGGACTGTGTATAGTATGGCTGTCAAGCTTTGCACTGTCTACATTAGGATTTAGTACACTGAGAGTTCAGAGTGAGCCCGATTATCCATCAGCACAATATACTGCAGCCTGACAGAAAACGACACCGAGCCATTGTCTTGAAAAATGGCAAACAGTGCAGACAGATATATGAGGTAGAGACTATTACAGAGGCGAGCAGCACCAGAATTCTCAGTTTTCTAATGAGTATCATCTGCATGGATGATTTCATTTGTGATACGCACAAAATGTGACTGATCCACATTATCAGAATGCATAAACAGCATAACACTAAAATAATGTAAACATATAATACGCAAAAGTTGTCCAAAAGATGTCATCCCATCCTCATCAAGAACATTTTATGGCATACACTTTCTACTATGCTGGGCTCAGCAGGGTCGCTCAGGGTATAAGGTAACCCTGACCTCATACCTCACCACATCCACAGGCAAGAGGATTTGAAAGATTGCTGATATACAACATTAGTATGCTCACCTAGTATTGCAATTGTGATTTTTTTTTTGAGTGTTACACCTGCATATTTCTCAGGCTCTGCTCCTCATTCGCTGGGGCAGCAGTTCTCAATCCTGCTGCTCCGTACCCAGAGTCCTGCTGCTTTTATGTCCTACCAGGTAGTTAATTGCATTCACTTGGTGTCCGAGGTGTAAATCGCTCCCTGATTAGACAGCAGGAATGAAAACCAGCAGGACTCTGGGTCCTGATGGTAAGGACTTATAAAAACTGGGCCTGGTGAGACCTAAGTTCAGCTGTTTTATAACTTTTTAAACATCATATTCACAAATGCACTTTTTTTAGTAGAAAAACTTACAGGCAGATAAACAGCTTAAGGGTCATTCAATACTGGGTCACTGGAGCAATTCTCTCTTTAGTGTTTAAACATTGTGTAAATTACAATCCTGTTTCCTGGAGGGAAAAAAGATCACATTTACCTAGTTAGATTTATCCTGAAGAAAACTGATTTCCAGCCCATGTATACGTGTAACTGGGTTATGAATGCCTGAACGACTAAAAATAAGTTGTTGGGTTGGAAAAACAACAAAAACTCCCTTCCAGTCTGTCACACACTCCCCAAGAAAAAAACAGGAAGCAGCGTCTTCTGTCATGCATGTGAAGGAACTCTTGCAGTGATGTTGCTGATGTTATGTTGGTGGTAGCAACGTAGTGTACAACTGCGTGAGAGGTATATATGAAATCTAAACGATGACAAACTAAACCCAATGATGTGCAGCAGAGCACCTACAATTTACAAATGTCTGCCCTCTGTGATAAGTGTCGAATTACCCTTTAAACTCTGTCTTTCTAGATAGCTGCATAGTTTGCAGTGTTGAGATCAGTTGTGGAGACCTTTGCCTCAAGATTTAGATAACACCTCTAACCTTTGGAGTTAATCAGAGTAAACACCAGCTGGTACCCAGAAGGGTACATGAAAATACAAATTGTGTACCTTGAATATTAAAATGCTGTAGCATACACTTTAGCAGCAAATTTACATAATTGTCTCCAGGAACATTCTTTCACTACTAGGGTCCGTAAGATTTAATCGCTAACCCTCACATCCAGCTGCTTCTCTGTGTTTCTTCATTAGCACATTATTTATATGCAAGTAAACACCGTCCTGTGTCACACAGGGCAAAGAAATCCACCTTCACAATCCAAACATTGTCACTGTTTTAAATCATGCCAGTATTTACTTGCTGACATTAACATTCAGTATTCTATGCATAATGCTACATTGTAATTAATGTAAAAGTGTCAGGACAGCAGTTTTAGTAATATTTCAAACAAGTGCTATATAAAAATGGTTCTAATCATAAAAAAGCACCAGAAAGACAGAGAGTTTACAGTGTTTTGAAAGGTCACTTTGGCTGTGCTGTCACCATCTTATAGCAAGCAGTTTGTAACTAATGTACTATAATAATGATAATAATCTTTGACGTATATGAAATTAAAAATATTTCATTAATACAGAACAAATCAATAATCATTTGAAACAAAGAAATCCAAACTAAATCCCATAAATCCCAGTTCCTCTTTCAATTACAACATCCCTCCACTTTCACTTTACTTATTGACATTTTTCCTTTGCTGCCTTTTTTGTTTACGCCTCCAGTTTTTTTTTTTGCAATTATGCCTAGGAAATGTTCAAGTCTTGACACAATGCTCATAGGTAGATGGATATTACCGGTGGAAGTCCCCAGTGGCCAGCAACTTTTGGAGTAATTGGGTTACGTGCAACAAGTGGTTCAACTTTAAATTTCCCTTTACCAACTGCATCATAAGTGAAACTAATGATTTCAGCAGCATGCATGAACAAACTGGCAGCGAAACAGAAAAAAGAGACAGCAAAATAGAAAGTTTAATTAGTCAGATTAAGTCTAGATTTGTCTATTGAGATACTTTCTCAATTAAATTTATATGACACAAAAAGATTGTGTGCAATAATACTGAAACACTAATTACTTATTCCATAAAGATCAATTTTTACGGTTTTATAAATATCGTTGAAATTCAGGTCTGTTATCCTGCAGGTTTCAGTACACTTTTAATTATAGTTTATAGAAAACTTTTGGAATAAAAAGGCAAATAAGTCTTTTGAAATCCAGTTAAATAAAGTTATACCATAAGTGGAAAGAGTCAGGTATGTAAATATATTGTATTAACATCAGTTTGAGTGTAATAAAGGAAAGTGGGCGAGAAAGGAACAAAAGGGAGACGAATATGAGAGAAGTACAGGAAACTAATTACCCCGAATTGTGACCTGTTTTCTTCAGCATAAATGAGCATTAGGAGGAAGAGGAAGCAAAGCAAAGAAGCAGCCAAAAAAAATTAACTGCTGGAAAACAGGACCCATGGCATAGTGGGTCAGATGCTACCGCTGCGATGGCCCATTTATGAAAGTTAACAACTTGGCATGTAAGGCTGTTTTGCCCTATCTTAGACTCTTCTGATAAGTAGGTTTCAACGGCTTAACAACAGTAACATGTTGTGAGGATGAGAACGAGTCATGAGACAAAGACAACTCCAGGGGAAACTGAAGCCAAAGAGCCCGAGGGAGGAGAGGGAAACACACTCACTTTAGTCAGAAGTGATGACAGCAGACGTTCAGTGGCTGATATGAAAACTGCTGTAGGCTTCTTTTTGTAGTTCTCCTCTGTCTGCTTTTCTATCTGAATGCAAACACACAGGATTCACACACAAGTAAATACGTACTACAAAGAGGACCAAGTCAAAATAACAGAACTATCTATCAAGTCAATGTTTATCTATGTAACTCAGTATCACAAATCTATAAGCTGTACCCTTAGATCCTGGCTTTATATATCAGCCTAATACATATCAGGATCTCAATAGAGAAAAAAGAGAATATATTTATGACTACATTGACAGATCTTCCTACCTCATACTGTCCTGGACTTGGGACCTTTATAGATTCCTTGTTGTGGGGAAAGGAGCTGCGTTGAGCTGTGGAGCCAAAGCCTCCCTTCATATTTCTCTCTAAAAACGCCTTTTTATAACTTTGTTGGGCTAATCCATACTCAAACACATTATAGGAGCCCGGACCTGCAGAAAATACAAAAAAATGTATGTATGTTATTGTATCTATCTGTGAATCCCGTGTTTTTTACTTTCCTTCAGAACTATCAGTTCTGTCCAAAGCTCCATGATGATGCAAGAAATTTAAACAGACCTCCAGTGAAGCCACAGATATTAAGACACATGTTGTGTAGGTGTAACTTTGGCTTAATGTTTTTACATTCTGGCAGTGTGTGTAGCATAGGTGTTGGCTTGCACTGAAGATGACACATGAGCTACACCTTTTCTAATAATGCTTGAGAAAACCCTGTATATTACGACTCAACCGAAGACTAACAAGCAGTTTGAGGACCAAGTTAATTGGAAGATTTTTGTCACTTTGAAATCACTTATATTTTTGGGGACCAAAAATATTCACAAAATTAAAATATTCACAGAATAAAAATTGTTTTCTCTGCAACAAAGTGTTGAAAAATGCCCTCTAAAGCAATGTTACAGAAATGTTGCAAACATTCTTGGAAATATATGGTACACAACATAATGGTTCACTCTTTGAACAATACACACTCACAGAAACACAGATGGCACAATAGCAGAAGTCAGTCCCCTTTCAGTTTATTTCAAAATGTTAATACAAGTTGCAAAATAGTACTTAATCTTAATTATTACTTGTTAGATTGATATTAATGGTCATGACAAGTTAGAATTTGAACTTGTAAAGGATGTGGGTCGTTTCAAATGAGGAAGAATTAGACTTTTGATTTAGACAAAGCCAAAAAAAGATACATGAAAAATGCTCTCCTCAGCTTGCAGGGTGAGATGTGGATGTTCAGAGACAGGCCTCAGACATCAACTCTAAGAGCTAAACCCAGGTTAAGAAATCTGTTTATGTGTATGACATCTTCTGTCATTTGCATATAAAGAACAATTAAAGATCTCTGTATTGCATCTGTAAAACATATCAACATATCAAATAGGAGTATCACTTTGAACAGCAAAGACTGGTGCACAGGCAAAATCACACACACGCACAAAATCACACAAGTACTATCTTAACTCATACTGACCGGGCGTGGAGCTTTTTTTTTGGTTAGGAGTGAAGCGCACGGCATTGATGCCGAATGGAGTTTTCTTTGCTCCTGTGGTCTTCTTCAGCACCTCCAGGGCACATCGGGGGTCATCATATGTACCAACAGGGGGAGCCACTTCTTTCACATCGCTAAACCGCTAAGGAATTGACAGGTATGGATTAGAATACAAGTAGAACGAGTAAGTGGAAAGACACATTTAAAATCAAGTCCCCTACCTCACAGTTTTTCTTGATAAAACTGAGATATAGAAAATGACAGATAAACGAGTCTCTTCACAGTCAAGGATAACAAGCCCCCAGCCTACATGTACACAAGACTATAAGTCAGTAACCTCACTATCATCATCATGAGGGTCCACATCTTGATGCACATAGATGGAGCCACAAATTTGTTTGAATGTGTTTAACTTTAATCAACAGCGTTCAGTCCAAGCTTTCCTTTTCAAACCTCAGCTGTGGTTCAGTTCATGTAGTTCATGGCAATCTAATAGTTCAGCAGTGATATAGTTCAGCAAAGCAATAACAAGCAAAAAGAATCAATCTATTCAAAGTGCAAAATGTGATATGTATGGGATTGTTGATTTTGGCTCAATATGTCTATAAAAGCCTGGATTCAAGAGTCAACTCTTTCACAATTCTTTGACCAAATCTCACAACACTGAATTGAAAGAAAGCAGAGAGGACAGAAAAGAATGAAAAAAGAAAAAGATGTAAATGCATAAGAGGAAGAATAGATGAGAGTGAAATATATATACAGGCAGAACAAAGTGGTGAGATGAGGACAGAGAAAATGAGATGGCGTAAACAGCATCTCCGACTCAAAAATAATGATACACACAATCAGGTGCATAATGTTCTTTGACTGTTTTGCTGATATCAGAGCTGATTCAGCGCTGCAACAGCTCGACAGCTTCACTTCCAGGATATAAATGTGTTTATCTGATAGCCTATTATAAACACCCCGGCAATCAAGGGACCGAGGCAGATAAGTTGCCTTTTGAGTCAAAATAACTGGAGGTGAGCTGCGTTTCAATGTAGTCTAAATTTCTCTTCAGCCTCCCACGACCAAACCATTCAGCTCCTTGTTATCAAACACAGCAGAGAAATAAAAAGGACTTTATTTCTCCAAATGCCAGCATGTTCACTTTAACGGTGCCATGCTCACACACATACACACACACACACACACACACACACACACAGAACACCAAGCCAACAGACTTTTAGTCAGGTCCCCAGATGACATTTAAACTATAATAACTCATTTGTTGGAGACATACTAATCACTGATTTGTAATTTCCATGTAAACAGAATTCAGGATGGAAAATACATTTTGGTACAATGAATATTTTGTGAGTGACTCAGAATATGGAGAAAAGAAGAAGTTAAGAAATGTAGCTGATGAAAAAAAATGGAGAGAGAGGAAAAAACTTGGAGGAGAATATTTTGGTTGGAAATGGAGTTATTATTTGAAGAGAATACAGAAGCGGGGCAGAAGTTACACAACATGCTGTTTCAAGGCCAAAACAAACTGTGTTCATTCAAGAACATTTGTAGAACCGGTCTTTGTGGCCATCTGTCAATCCAATGGTGCCCTACTGGCTTGGCTGAAGTCTTATTAATCGTCTCTTTTTTTCCTGCCCCTGTGGCACATCGCTTTGATGCTTCATCTACTTTAAAGTTGGATTTTTTTGCTGTGCCTCCTGTTGCTTCACTTCTAAACACATATGACAAGAAATGAATATCATGCCCAAAGTAATTATGCTATCCATGCAAGGTGACTCTATGGGCACCATTAACATCTGTTAGTGTAAATTAATGAGGCCACAGAATGATGATACAATACAAGTGCCAACCAGAACAAAACCTCAGTTCCACTGTTAAGCTGAGTTAAATCTGAGCATGGAGAGAATCTTGGAGGCTGTACACCTGCATATAAAGTCGATGACACAAAGCCACCAAAACAGCCAAGAAGCATCTACTCAGGTCATAAAGTTTCAGCTTGAGCACAAAATTCATACAACACCCAACTTCTTTCTCTGTGCCTCATTCTCCTGTTAGTCTATCAACTCTGTGATGTCACTGAGGTGCATCTGTGTTTGTGGGTGACACTGTCACACAAACACGAAGAGACATCGCGTTCTTGGTACATTTTGAGATCTAAGACCGAACAGTCTCAAGAACACAGCACACACATATTTTGCACACACATGGCCATGTATAACCTTTATCTATTGTTTATACAGCCTGTGCACTGTGGTAAATTAACTGAACTAACAATGCACTTAAGTGTTCCTTATATGAAATATTATACATTAATATATCAGCAAACAACTACTTAGTTTATATGATTGCTATGGAGTAATGGTTTCCTGGGCTGAGAATGAAGCATGAGCTGCATGTGAGCTACTAGGTGATAAAGGGCTCCTACTTGACCTGGAGTTGGCCTGTTACAGATATTCTGAAATTGTTCTGTGAATATTGCAGTCGCTAGATGTTGCCAAATATGAACACACTCTTCGCTCTATGTGTTTTTGCTCATTTGATAAAAAAATGTGATGATATCAACTGCATCATTTAGGCAAACTCTCATATGTAATATAATATAACGTAGTTATCAATTTATCTACTATATCACTGCAATCAAACCCTGAGTTTCGAGTGCTTTTTTCACCTGCATCCCTGAAATGTGTATTAGACTTTGTTGAGTAATTTGTTAAATCCTGTGACAGCACCATACATTTTAAGTTTCCATTCTATATTATGTATGATACCTTGTTAAAGCCCGTAAGGAAGTTTGATTTTGCAGTGTCAGGAGGTGCGAGTCAGCTACAGAAAAGTGAAAGGACAGAGTATCTTATGATTTTGAATCTGTTTTATCAGCTAAAGGCTTAATGCTCACTACGTGTTGTAATTTTCTGCATCAACCAAGTGTCTGTCTGTGTGTCAGTTGGTTGGTTGGTTGGTTGGTTGGTTTGTTAAGAGGATTACACATAAAGTACTGAACAGATTTCTACAAAAGCTGGATGGAGGACGGGTCTCAGACCCTGAAAAATAATCGACAAATCCAGCCATAATTGGTGGCTGGTAAGTGAGAGAGTAATATATATACAATAAATCTTTTAAAATTAAATTAAATACAAATCTGATTCTAGTGGGTTTAAATATGTTTAATCTGATATTGGATAATGCTTGATTAATCAAAGGGGATTGTTGGGAGATCTAGTGGGTATGCAATCTAGTGAGTGCCATTCTAGTCTTTTATATTAATGGTTGTGAAGCATCAAGAGAGACGATGGTCTCCAAGCTGCAAGGGACTCAAGAAAGAATGGAGTTATAAAAATATTCATAAATGAGGAGAAAGAAGAAAGAAATGGAAAGAGGAAAGAGAGTAATAAATGAAGGAAAGGGGAAAGGGGGGGAGAGTGGGTGAGCAAGGGCAAGGAGAATCGAGGAAAAAGCATGTTTTCACAAAGTGTTGGATTGATGCTTTGATATTGGGAAATTGGGGAGTCAAAGGGAGGAGAAGAGGCGAGAACTGGAAGACTCCAGCTGTTCTTCTTATCTCCCCCTCCCTCTCTCCTTCCTTCACTCCCTCGTTTCCTCTGCGTCCCTCCACGGGGTAACAGTGTCAGATGGAACCGGACTCACAGGGAGACGAAGATCTAAGAAAACTGTCGCTCTCGGTTCTGCATCGGAGATGACTTATGACACATGTGCACACACACACACACACACGCAGACACACATAGTTCCTTGGTGGGTGTCGGTGACGACATCACAGGGTCGAAGCACTAACACAGCATGTGGCCAGGGAAATTAGGTCAGAGCCAACTATGACACACACACACACACACAAATCAAATGAACAGCAGAATCTTGCATCAGATGTTCTTACCTAGGAACTAGCAAAATATTTTGTATCAGACATTATCAAGGTGTGTGTGTGTGTGTGTGTGTGTGTGTGTGTGTTTGCATGCCTAAGAAATTGGTGCATTTATTGGCTTGCATGTTATCTGTACAAGGGAACTTGTCTTTATTGTCTTTAAATCTGCAGATGAAATTCACATTTATATATGACTTTGTGTGTGTGTGTGTGTGCGCGCGCGTGTGTGCGGGTGCATGCACCGTCACATTGTGCCTGCGTGTCAGGGTGATAATTAAAACATCAGTCAGTGAAGTTTCACAGGAGTGAAGCTGTGGGGCAGTGCCACAGAGGAGTTCAGCTATTCCTGAGACGTAAAACTACACATTTTCACATCCTTCATCTTCGCTCCTCTGAGCCTCTTAATAAACTCATCTTCACCCCCATCGGAAGAAACCCTCCACTTCAGCACATCAATTAAACAAGCAAAGCCCGGCACAGTGTCTTGGATATGTAACTTAATCTTAAATATTCCATATTAAAATCCAGTCTCCTTTGAGAAATTGTAAATTGAATATATTTGCCTCTCATAGATTATGTCTGAGAAGCCTTTTCAATGTGGTCTGATTGTCTCGCTGTGTAAAGTGCATAATGTAGAGTAATACCACTAAAATGATGGAGCTGAATGTGTTTCTCTTAGTGGGGTAAATCAATATTTGTGAATGATGATACCCATCCTTGAATCAAGCCTGAGCTGTGTTATCACAAACTAAAGATATTGAATTAGTTTTAGCAGGTTAGGTGCACTAACCAATACTTAATATCAACAATGGATCAAATGGTTATATGCAATATGACAGTAAAAGTCAGCAACTAAATGGTGGTGCACACAACATCATAGAATCATAGAATAAATACACATTTTAAATACAACTGACTGGGCTATGTTTGTTTACAGGTGTAATGTATTTACAACTTTTTTTAATTAATCATATGATTTAGAATTAATTTTAACATTGTCATTTTTGGCTCACATCTTTTTTTCCGTCGACTTTCTCACCATATGATCTGGTTGACCTCCGGTGGAAAGGCTAAAATGAAAATAGACTAAAGAAACTGTTCTTATATTTCCTAGAAAGGGGTCACCTTAGAGTTTACTGCTAAATGTATGCAGACACTCAATCAATACAATAGGAAGGTGAAAGCAAAAACACAAAACACTGGTGAACAAAGGCAGTGCTCAGTTTGCTGGAGAAAGAACCTGCTTTACACAGAACAACCTGGGTCACCTGAATATGCACCTACAGGCCTGCACACAAAGCCCCGAATGACTTTACTTTGAACTATGTCTGGTTCTGTGGATTGTACCTCAGCCTGAGAGAGGAAGGGGCACGCGAACTTCGGCAGATTTCCACTGGACTTCACAGGCTTCTCAAACTGACTTCTGATGTGATACTGGCCCGGACCAGGGACTCCCTGATGGGAAGCAGAAAGCAGGAAATGTACAGTAAGTACAATGCAATATGAAAAGGATCAGGAGAGAGCCTGAGTAAAAGGAAGAATGCCACTGAGAGGAAATAGGAGAAAAGCAGAAAGTTGCTTTTCTGATCTATCTCTTTTGGTTGGTTATTTCCTTCTTGTATTTGTGTCCTTTTGTGTCTTGTTGTCAATTTCTACTTCCTGCTCACCTGTGTTCCCAGTGTTCTGCTTCCCTACTGCGTTCCTGTGCTCCTTCCCTTACCTGTCTCATATCAGCCTTGTTAGCACTGCCCTGTTCCCAGTGTCTCTCCACCTGCACCTCACCTCCTCATTAGTTGAGTTTGTGTTTAAGCCTGAGTTGTTCTCGCTCTTTGTCATCCTAACGCTTGTTGTCAGTCCTGTTTTCATCCATCTGTCTCCCGCTTGTCTGTGCCTGTTCCCCAGTCTTCTTGTGTCCTCTGTGTACCTGATTTGTTCCTTGTGTTTTCTGGTTTTTCCTTAGTTTATTTCTTTATATTTTCCTTTTGCAGGCCTTTTCGTTGCCAGTTTTTGTCATCTCCCATTGTATTGTTTGCATTTTGGGATTTTGGACTTCAGCTGAATACAGAGGTCTTATTTTGATCATTTTCAGGTTCATATTTTTATTTGGGGCTGCTAATAGAATAGGTTGAAATACTTTATTTTTTTAACTTTTTCCCATATGGTCCACTGCTGCAGCATCCCTTTAACAGTGTGTCTTGACAGCGTGAGACATCTTGCCTCTGCTCAATCTTGCACATGTGCATTATTTAATAGGCAGAATGTAGCCAATCAGAGGAAGAATAGGGCAGGTCATGCCAAGGTAGTGTGATCTAAAATAACACTACTTCAGCAGTAGCAACTGTATATTTTATATATATATATATATATATATATATATATATATATATATATATATATATATATATATATATACATTGCCTGTTATGTTGCAGAGCATTTACATGCACAAAAATGATGCTACAAAATACAAAAATACAAAAGGCATAATACGACCTCTCTTAAGTTCTCATGATTTGTTTTACTACTTTCCTGCCTATGTGTCTTGCGCTTGGGTCCTTTCTGTGTAATTTTGACAATAAAGACTATTATAAAGAGGAAATTAATGAAAAACACAGCAGATAAAAATGAAGCAGCACCACACGAGTGAGCAACCTGTGAAATCAAGCAGAAAAACCTTATTAAGAGAGACATTTTCTTTCTTCACTCTGCAATTAGGCATCTATGCTGTTACAATCATTACTTCTATTGGCTGCTTGTCTATATCTTTTTTATGCCATTATTATAATGTAGGAGTGATGGGTTAAGTGTTTTACTCCTCAAAAGCCAAACCGAACAAGGCTACAAATTAGCCACAGCCAGAAGTCTTTTATTCAATGCCTAGGTTGCATTTCATTTGGATATAACATGACTACATGTATTGTCCCTGTCAAATAAACTAATGTCATAAACTTATGTCTTGTGCCATCTCAGGACTGTTGCATCAATTCAAATAATTACTGCAACTAGCAAATCGGTTAAGGAAGCACAGTCACTGAGCTGCTGCACATATTTGCACGTTTCCCTAGTGCAGAAGCAGGATATTTTGTTATGTGTGGTAAACCCACAAGGTTGCTGGGCCAGGGGTGGTTTAATTAAGTCTGCATTAATACAGCCTGTATTTTTTGTAGAGATTGTTAGCAGTTACACCCAAATCTTGAGGGGGACCAGTTGTGAATTTCTTCACAATTTGTCCTCCCTATGCTTTCAGACAGCTAAATCTTTATTCATGAACATTGACTACAATGTGTTCTTGCCAGAAACAAGTTTGTTGTCCTCCGAATCTGAAATGTCACACACTGATAAACACCATGTTGATGTACAGAACAGCTGCCACTGACTTTTATAAAGATAAAATTTTAACTGTCTTCTTGAATACAGGGAGCAAGACCACACATTTGATCTTATTGATTGTGTTCAGCTCTCTGCCAGACCCTCTCAATGTCAAATAAGGGTCAATAAGATTTTGAGCCGGTGAAATTATGTTCACAGGTAACGTCAGGGTCTGAAGTTATAGATCACCCTTTGTATTCTGCATGAGAAATTCAAGTTGCTAATATGTGGAAAAGATTTGTGATTACAAAAACTCAAAGTTTGGCTTTTTGGTTTAAAAGCACAGCCAAAATATGTATTTACTCAAATGTGTGCGTGCATGTATAAGTACACAGATTTTCTGCTTTGAATATGTAAGCAGTTTTTCACAGAAGCATTTCTTGAATTTTTCTTTTTTTTTCCCACAGGTCTACAGAGGATTATACTGTACAACCACAGGCTTAGAAATAATTGCAGAAAACCTTTTCACAAACTCAAAAATGTAATGACCATTATTTAAGCCAATATAAACACAGCATTATACTATATTTGACTGACACACTGTAAAACCAATGTGTCTCAGTTTGATTTTTTTCCCCTTTTTTTCCCCAGTGGGAGCAGTACTACTTCCCCATTTCTAAAAAAGAACAATTGCTGTAACCATAACAACACTATCCATGATCATGTTAACATGGGATTCACAAAACTGTGTTGGATTGACAATGAACTTCATTTCAAGGTTAAAATGAGGAATTGTACTGGCACTACTCCATCTGTTTTACTTTAGTTTGCAGGCATATACGTGATGGTAGTTTGTTAAAGTGGTTCGCTCAGTCGTTGCTCCTGCCATGGCAGGTTTCCTATTTAATGGGAAAATCCTACACACAGACTCTCAAACTCTATGGGACACCAGCAGCCCCGAGCCATTAAAGGCAGACTGTCGGCTGATGTCAAGGAAGCAAAGGTGTTTGTCCTGAGTGTCCCCACTGTGGGTAATGACCCATCTGGTCAGTCCATGTGTGTGTGGGAGTACATGCAAGTTGTGGTGTCAGGTACTAATGATGACGGATGGAGGTGCAGTCATCACTGTAGGAGGTCCAAATACAACATGGTGCACATACACAAACCTACAAAGACGGCACATTTGTGACTCAAAGTCACAGGATAAATTATTACATGTTGATTTAGTAGTCATATATATCATAAATAAACAAATGCAAACAAATTCCATGTATGATGATATCTGTAAAATCAAATTAAATAAAACCTAAAAGGGCGGCAGTAGTTGAAATGTTGGAGAAAAGAGAGGACAAGTAGAGGCGTAGATGAAAGTCCTTGACAAATGGGATACGTTCATCTCTCCCTCCACAAATTCAGTCCCACATTTTTTAGACTCGGGCTCAGCCACTCTAACCCGCCGACTGGAGGAATAAGGCATCACAAAGCATTATTCTGCCAGCACACTCAAGTTCATATGCAGGTGAGTAACTCCCCTCCACTCTGTGTGATTGCCAGTCTGTGATCAAAGCTTATGTTCTACTGCCCTCTATGGGTGATCAGATAAACTGATGAATTACAGTAAGAGGAGGAGGGGTTGAATCATTTCATCCTTAATCGACCGTACTTGAATAAATCCAGAATAAATCCAAAGTACTTACCTTGACTCTGTTCTCACTGTAAATCACAGTGCTCTATTATGAGTCATTCTCAATCCGCAGTTTTCAAATCCTATTGTGTTAAGAATTTATCTGAGTCAGAGTGCAGCGAAGAAAGAAGACAAGCTGCCACTGAAAAATAATGTCTGCTTTGGTATCAGAAGCCTCCTAAGACACGTCAAAGCATCAAAATGTTGTGTTTTTTATTGTGATCACCACAAGTTTGCGCTAAAATAGAAAGAAACACATGATGATTAAAGGTGTCATGAACTGGTGGGATATGCAGTTGTACAGTATTACTGAATCATAATGTGATTGACATAACAATCAATGTAATTCAAACATAGTGTTGTTGAAAAAGAAAATGAATTCATATATTTCTGCACATAAAATTCAGGCAGCTGGTTTAACAAAAAAAATCTGACAAATGACCATATGTTGCATTGCAAGCACCAGACACAAGAAGTTAGTGACTAGCTGTTGAGTATGGCGGAGCATAAAGCAGGTGCAGTATCCTGTTGTTGTTAAATAACTCTTTGCTAAACAAGCACCATATCTATTTTAGCTAGTTAATAATACTGTTATTAGTTTATTAACATCCCCATTAGCTAACGTCACAACGTCAGCTCGTCTTTCTGGGGTCTGAAATGGATATTACATACCATACATTTATACACATTATATGCAGCTACAGTTACAAATTGGTTTCAAAGATCCATCATAAACTCATGAGCTCAAAGCTGAGTTATCAAATGTTTGTTCATTAAGTCACTTGTATCAAGTACTCTTAGTCCTCTCTTAGAATACTTCTCATAAAAGCAGCACTGATACTGGTGCAATAACATGATTTGGTAATTAATTCCAGTCTGTAATGGAGATTGGAGATCTTCCAAACTGGCTTGTCTGGTCTGATAGTTTGTTTATGTCAAAATTGTCGTTGGACTTTGTTGCACCACCCTCGAATGCCGAAAATAATTCAATATTACATATGTAATTGCCACTAGTTGTTATAGTGGCAATTGTTTAGCAAGTTGCATGGGCTCACATTAAAGTACTATGTCCCCTGCAAGGAGTTTACATTGATAGTGGTCCATTAAATCTTTTAACTCCTATACTATTTATTTAAGTTTAACATGTATAGCTCCATATGGACACAAACAGCTACCAAGAAAAACACAAACTTGCCTTCTTTTCCTCTTGCTTGGGCACCAGCTCGTGGTAGCGAGGGATGATGAGCTCAGCTCTGCTTTTCTGCTCCTTTTTAAGATTCAGATTTTCATAGTGTGTTTCTAGGTTTCTGAGACAGAGAGAGACAAAAACAGCTTATTCTAGGATTCTAAGAATATCATGTATAACACACACACACACACACACACATACATATATATATATATATATATAGATAGATATATAGATATATATAGATATATACTTCTCAGCCTATTACTAAATTGTGTGTATGTGTGTGTGTGTGTAAAATATATATACTTTTTTCTTTTTTAATTTGAAAATTTGAAAAGGTTTGAAAATTGCCTCACTAATAGACTACAGTGTGTAGAAGTGGATGATGTTTACTCTGACAGTCTAATTATCAGTAAAGGTGTTCATCAAGGCTCAGTGTTTGGTCCAATTCCATTTACTATATACATAAACAATGTTATTTTTAAAGCACCTAAATTCTGTACATTTTTTATGCAGATGATACACTTTTACATCTGCTCAATCTCCAATTGTATGTCTGCTGTTATCATCTGATTCATTACAACTCCAACTGCACAACCATAAATCTATTAGTATTATTATATAACTATTATTATCCCATGATAAATCTCCTACCACTTGTTCTGCAAGTCCTCAGTATCTGGCTGGACAATAATCTAAATTTCATGCATTACATTAACACCCTCCTCAGTGTTTTTTTGGAGGTTAAGTAAATAAAAATACACAGACATTTAATGAAAAAGTAAGAGGGAAGAGATTAACAAAGAAAAAACAGATGGGACTAAAGGAGAAGAAAAAGAGAAGAGAAAATGAAATCAATTAGAGAAGGAGTGAAGGAAAGAACAGAAGACTGAAAACAACTGTCAGCAACTGTGTAAATAATCATTTTAAATCAATTTTCAATGAGTTCAGTAATTGCATGTGCATCAAACAGAAATGTGTGGGCAAGTAAATGCCTGCCTGCACCTATGTGCTCACACTATGATTGCTCTCATGCACACTTTGCCTTCTACTACTCAGTCAATTCCTTTATGAATAGCTGAGCTGGATGTCTGCCCGCCGATCTAGAAGAGCTTAGTGAGGCCCATCCTCCATGGAAATCTATAGAAATGCTATGTGAGAAATGTCAAACATAATGCCCTAGCAGTTGGATCAAAGCAATATTTCATTATGGTGGAGCAGTTTCTCTGCTCAGCTCACATCTCTGTAAGAGCAGTGAACTACTTAAGTGTACATGCCCTGGAGTATCTTATCTACCCTATTTCTCTTTACCCATGCTTCAAAACGTGCATTCCAAATACACTGACACACAGTGTTTGTTTGTGTGTTCATATGCACTGGTGGTTACATATCAAATTCAATTCACTATCAGCACTTGATAATAAAATAATACTGTACAACATCAGTCTACATATTATATGTATTTCTGTATTAAAATGTCTAGAAACTACTAGCCCTTTGGTATATATTTTTAAGAGATGTATACTTATATTAATCCAAAGGAATCCAACAATGTTTTTTGTTTTTTTAAAAGTAACATTGGGTTTCATTTGGTGGCATGTTGCTATAATGTCCAGGGAAACACAGGAAACAAAAGCTCCAACAATTCCCATTCAGGTTAGCCAGTTGTTAAACTGGAAGTTAGCCAGCTCAGTTGGCAGAATGCTTTAGTCCCCACAATGCAGAAGATCCAGGTACTTTTATACCCCAGAAGTCAAGCTTTTTTGGTTTATGCACCACTGAGCAGCTTTCAGTGCTGTATCCATATTTACATTGTTAGATCGATGGAGCTAGACCAGATAATGTCAGAAAATTTAGAATGTGTTTAAAGGTTTCTATAATGTAGTAGTACAGAAATCAAGTAAAAAATTAAAGTGACTGTTTTTAGCAACAGTTTTGCAGTATGCTAATTGTTTTTTTCTTGCAGAGAGTAAGATGAATGTGTTGTTACTACTATTCATAAAAAAGCTGTTTCAGCCAGTCTTTTAAGAGTGGCTGCTGATTATTGCCTTGAATTGATCATACAAAACTAAAAGTGATATAAGTCCTCTCATCTAACTCTACTTTCACAAAATGTCAAACTATTTCTTCAGCATTTAACACGGTTGTTCATCATCATTGTTGTTCACATGCTGCTACTAAAAACTGATTTAATATAGTACCGTGACATGTGATACTCACATCTCAGGGTGATAATGTCCTGGACCAGGTCCCTCTTCCACTGCCTCCACACCTCTCCTCCCTGTCATATTGCCAAAGTGGACACCTTTATACTTCTGTGCAGAGCTCACCTCAGACTATGAAAGAGAAAGGATGAGGAGTGAATGAATGAGGGATTGACCAGGGATAAAGAATAAGAAAAAGAAAGATGATAGGAAGAGGGACAGAATGAGATAGCATGAGGATAAATGGATGAACAAAGAAGAAGAAAACAGAATTGACTCGTTCACACTTATCTGGTTTCTCCTACAGCCAAGGCTCATGAAGCTGGGGCTGAATGAAATCTGAAGTTCAGCCAAATGCCAGTGCATGTCAGGGATCTGGGGGAGACCCTCAGTCCTTTCTTATCTTTCTGAGTTTTACAGCCCGCTGCCTCTGCCTCCGGCCTTTCAGATAGGACCAGTTCACCCTGCAGCTTAACAACTGAGAGAGGCTACCTCTGTAAAATGAGCCGGCAAGCTGTGACCAAACACATTTCAGATATACTATGGGCACCATTTTCTCAAAAAATAGATTAGGGTATAATAAGGGCGCTGCAAAAAAAAATAGTAGCAAAAAATAACTACTGGCTTTTTATCCCTGTGGTAATCTGTCTTAGATTCTTAAATGGGCGATTTATTGATCAACAAGAGTGAGATTTTTCAGACATGCTAATGTGTCTGAGGCTATACTAGTGAAGCCTTGAGCTTAATGCTTAAGTCGGCATGCTACCATGCTCAGAATGACAATGCTTACATGATGATATTTTGCAGATCATTTTTACTATATTCATTACCCTCGTTTAGGGTGCTAGCATGCTTGCTAATTAGCATAAAAAACAAACTACAGCTCCAACCAGTTTTGCAGGTATTTGTACCCAAACTGTTAGACAAGTTAAAAATTTTAACCTGACGATGGTGATGTATTAAACTTAACTGACCACCAAAGTTACTACAGTTCATTGTTAGGGGGATATAAATGTGTGAACCATTTTAATGGTAATCCACTTAAATGTTGTCTAGATATCTTTTCATAACCACAAATGTGAAACAAATGAGTGGATCACCAAAGTCTTAAGCCTTCAGCCTGTTGGGATCTACAAACAACAGGGAGAGGTAAAAATTAAATATGAATTAAGTAGATACATAAATTGCCTGGCAATGGAGTTTTTAAAGACCAGATCTCACTATTTGCTCTCAGAACAGAGAGAGCATAATACACACAAAATGTAATGTTTTCCATAATTTCTCTAATCAAAAAGTTAAGTGGGGTAATTATGTGTCTTTTGAAGGACTTTTATTTGAAAGCTCTTGATTTACTTCAATTCATTTTCCTGCCAAGTCTACTACTTGTCCCTTGAAAGCGAAACCAACATCTACAATTCCTCCCAATCATTTCTATACTTAACTTAGCCCAACTGTATCTGTTTAATGAGGCAGGTTATGGGAGGACAGGAAGACTCAAAAAGTTTCTCACTCCATGTGGTGCCTGTCTCCTCATCTCAAGTTCAGCAGTGACTAGAAGATGAGATCTGAGTTTCTGTCCCCTGTGATCTACCAATCCAGTTTTGAGGAGAAACAAGGACTTTCAGATGCTTTAAGTTAAAAAGAAAAACATAACTGTTTGCCTTGCACTGAGACACAGACAAGCACCGTGATGGTATCGCAGCTGGCTTTGAGTTCAGAGGCACCAATTGCCTTTTTATGTCAAGGACAGCTTTTAAAAACAAAACAAAAACACAGCTCCTGGGTATGAACATATTCATTCAGCGTTGATAAACTGGAGTGGCAGGCTATCTATTATTTAAATGAGAATAAAAGAAGGTAGCATAAATAAAAGTTTTTGTCAGTAGGGCCATGTGTGGGCAGGATCCTGCGGGCTGAAATGGTTTCTACAAACGTATACAAAACACATTATAGCTTTGAATCTGATTCAGGATCTGCAGAGAGGACAGTCATATCCATTTCCATCTCTCATCTTTGCACCAAATTTTCTTTGTAGAGGCAAACCAATACTTGACTTCTAGGGCAGGTTATTTACAGAAAAAGCAACATTGCAACAAAGTCTATTAGAAAATAAACACTGAGATTAACAGATTGCTGGTGAATTAAAGGAAAAACCTGTAGGAATGAGTGAAGAAACATAACAAAGCAGACACTTTCATACACTGAATTGCTTAATGAACATGAAAATAATGTCAAGAAAGACTTCAACCAATCATGGACTTGGTTTGTTTCAGGCCATTCACAACTGTTCATCTAAAATGGGGCAGGTTTTAATACACTGAGTGACAGGACAGTCACCTGTGTGTTCATCACATCTCACCAGGCTTAAAAAAAACTCAGAACAAATTGGCCTGATTGGTTGTGGGTTGTAGGAACCATCCAAAGGCATTTTGGTCACCCATTGATAATGCTCCTTAGAAATTAATGAAAGAAATGAATTAAGACATCATTACAACACTGAATAAGGGAAAATAATTTGGCAGAACTGTGTTCATTTTTGCAGAAAATTCTGCAATCTTTATCTTTTAAATTTCCCCATTTTAAAAACAGATTCTGGTCTCTGTCTCCTTTAAACTAACACAGCCTGGGCTCCATATCACCATCTGGCCAGCTGTGTTATGATAATCTGCCAAATCTAACACTGCACATTCTCAATTAACAACATTTCTCATGGTGATACTGTTTACTGCATTATGCAAAGTATTTTTGTTCATATCGGTCAGCATCGGTATATACGTCAGTATCAATACATTTATGATGAACATGTTTATGCCGATAACTACTCAGTATTCCAGCATATTATTTTGTCTATAATTCTGTGCACTAAGTGGAAAGTATTAGTCGATGCAGTTAAGTAATTGTTCTGTCAATACAGACGTGAAACATAATTTTAGGGTCAGTCGATAAAACCGATTAAGATGTTTTTGTTTTTCTCAATAACACACACGCTAACACGTTTGATTTCTTTCCAATGTCTTATCATTCAAAGGCTGCTCCAGCCACTTTGAAGTTACATCCTCAGACAACCACTTAATTCTGCCTCTCCACACTTCTGAACTCAGTTGGAGCATGGGGCGGGGGAAGTGTTTGAGTTTAAAGAAATTAGTGTGTCAGACGCAGAGACAGAAGGGGGAAGATGCACAGAAACTGAAGTTGAACTTTCAAAGGGAAAGCAACAGAAGTCGAGACGGAAGAAAGAGCCTTGGATGGATGAACTGCTGATAGCCCTAAATCACAGCGCGCCTCTGTGCCTGTGCCGGTGTGTTGACACAACCTCGGCCAACACTCAAGGACGCTGTTGACTTCCTGTGGTCATTAACAGATGAAAAATGACCTAATTGAGAGCCAGACCAGCAGGCGTGTGCATTATTTTAAGTGAATACTGTAATATAGCTTCAAGAATAATTACTAATGGCTCTCTTTGTTGGCATGTAAAATGGATGAGCATTGGTGCAGTGTGGCTTTTTTAAAGTGGAGCTGCATTCATTAGCTATGGAAATGGGTTTTGGGCCAACTGAATCGGGAGGGGGTGGGGGTTGCATTAGATCTGACTAACACTAATGGACCTCGCCTCGCGGGCAGAGTAAGTACACTCAAACACACACTCGTACAGACTAATGCAAGCACACATGCATGCACAAATGAGCACTTCCCATTCTCCGATGGATGAACATTCAAACTTCAACATGAGCGCGCATGTGTGTGTGTGTTAATCTTTACCTACCAGCAGTGGATTGTAGTAAGCTGGCCCCAGGGTTGTATCCCTGGGAGGGGGCTGCTGTTTGCTGAGCTCACCCAGTGCGTCTTCCTCATAGCCATAGGCCTGGCCCGGGGAAGGAATGGATGGGATACATGACTGACGGTGCTGGAGACGTTTAGCCCACAGCCACTGCTTGGACAGACAGACAGGGAGAGTGGGAAGAGAAATCATGGACTGTGATGGAAAGGATGCCGTGGCTTCTAAAGTAGCTGTGCAATGCCTGGGGCCAATATAATATGAAACTGAGGGAGGGACACATAGAGAAAAGGACTGAGGGGAGGCAGCAGATAAGAAACAAAAGAGGAAAGGGGAAAAAGAGGAAGAAAGAAGACTGAACTAGAAGTTTGGAATAGGAACAATATCTGAGGGAGTAGGCAATGAAGGCAATCTCAGTCAAAATGCATGAAAGCTTTCTACTGACTCTCTGGAAGTGAAGTGTGTGAATAATCCCTCTCTTTTATGATTGGTCAGGTCTGGAAGTAAAAGTTTCTAATACTCCATTCACCGTACGAAGTGAGCTAATCATTGGTATCAGTCTAGATCAGATAAAAGCCCAGAGCTCAGTGTTAACTCAAAGCTTAGCAATGCGTGTATGCTCTGGGAATAAATTTAAAATAGCAGGGGGAATGGAAAGAGCAACTTAATATCACCTCAGTTCACTGCAAGACTGAATTTATTATGTTTCACTACTATAGTATCACTGCTGATGAAGCTGGAGGCTGCTGGACTGGCCACATCTAATATTCAACATATTTTCTCAAAGGTTCGTAAATCATGCAAGGAATTGTTAGCTTGCTTTCTGAGCACATCGTCTGAAAATTCTGAAACCACCTGGCCGTAATTTTTCAAAGCAAACAGGTGGAAGGTTCTGCTGCGCCAAATGTTACAAAGCTACACAGCTCTTCTATTTGTTCAATTTGATGAATAACCATGATAAACTTGCACTGAGAGTAATACATAAAAGATGGCATATTCAACCTAACAAGTATTTTATTACACTGTTACAGTGGCATTAAGAAAATCAATACATGCCAGAAAACTGGCTCATCTCCCTGTGTTTATCATCCTATTTGACATTTCCACACTTGAGACAAAAACAATTGTCACTCTAACATTAAAAATCAAGTTACAATTTCCTACAAGAGTTTCTTAGTCTGGTAACTTTACAGTTTTTATCCTAATGATCTCCTTCTTCATTGTGACCTTGTTACTGAGTCTCAGCTGCGTATTATAAATGACTTCTGCCACACATATAACAGGCTTTACCTAACAAGATGTGACAGCATGTCTGACTAATTAAGGACAAAAAGACACATTCTTTCTTTTTTATGTATGCCTCACTGTATGTGATAAATTTTAAAATGTTACAGCAAAAACACCAGGTGGTGTTCTTTTATTAAGAACAATAGAACAGTGACTGTTTTGACACAAGTCTACAGCACAAGTATTTCTCTCCAAAGTTTTGAAATAGCAGCCTTTGAATTCCCATAGATTGTTGTTAATGGCTAAGGTACTGGCAAGGTGCGTCTGCAGATATTGGCAGTCAACACTTTGGGAGTAGGCGCTGCTATTCATAGCTCTGACAAATGGCACAAGTACAGCACATTAAATTACACAATGCTGATGAGAGCAGTACATGTTATTTCATTTTTCATAGTTTGTGTGAGAATAAAAGTTGCTAACTGTTTCTGTATGTGTAGTGTTGACAGAGCATGAGACACTACCCTGGTTAAATGAGGACCAGAGTGAAAAGGTGACCTCTGAAAAGCTCAGAGGGACATTTAGGTTAACACCAGCACAAGAGTAAAAAGTCTGTCGTGTAAATGTTATGCCTATTTTTGTATAGGTAATAGATAGGGCTAGGCATCATATTGATAGTATATCATTACTGTGATATTAGACTACAAATTGTCTCAGATTTTGGATATCATATGGTAGTACAAAGTGGTAGAAGTACAAGTAGTCATCCCTACAGTACTGTCACAATATCAGTGAGGTATTTGACCATCACAACTGTTGTAATATTTGATTTTGTTGCAAACTCCAAGAATTTATTAACAGCTTTATTTAGATACATATCTTGTAATGCAATTAGCCTCAATAGGACGTTTTATTTTAAGGCATTACCACCAGCCCTAGTATTAGATGATTTTTTGTTCCATGTTGGATCTTAACCAGGTCAATGTGAGAGAGCACTTTTCCACATATATTTGTCATATATACAGAGGACATACTGTGGATCTTATACAACATGATGGCTGGAAAGATTAAATCAATAATAAATAATATTCTGTCCTCATAACATTACCCATATGCCTACCGTTTTCCTGTGAGGCTTCTCAGCGTGTCCTGCCGTCACGGCCTTGAGCGTGTTTCCTGAGGCGGGCAGCACATTGTAGGCCCCAGGGCCCGGGACCTCCGATACTACCTCCTCAAAACGCTTGGAGCGATTCTGAAGACTGCGGCCAGCATGGATGTTTAGCTGAAAAGAGGTAGGTTCAGCAGAGAGACCAGCAGACACACAGAGAAAAATAAGCTGTAATCGAGCAAGACAGTTGGATTTATTGTACCTAAATGATCACCTCTGACCTACCCTGATAGGTGAGGAGTTGTATTGTCCAGGTGCTGGTACATCACTGGACTCATTGAATATTGACTGTCTGTCGGTAAAAGACAGGAATGGAGCATTGCCAACTGCAATACAGAAAAACAAATAAATGCAGAATATACATTAATGCTGTGTTCTTTAAGTTCTACAGGGAAAGGTAACAGGAAAATTGAAACTTGACCTATATATCTCATGACTAATGTGTTGAATAACACTGCCAGATTTTGTCCTTCATTTTTTGCCAACATAAGGTAGATATAACTTTACCTATGTTGCAGGGCTGCATTATATTACATTCCATCACTGCCTAATATGCGAGCTAACATTAAGTTTCAATGTTATGTCATCTTTCTAATTATAAATAGATTACATTTTAACGTCATCACTGTAAAGTTAAATTCTACATTTACTTGCTGTTTCTCAGGTATTGTTAGCATTAGCATTTTGACAAACGGCTAGCTAGGCGATGTTTAATCATGTAGCTAACGACCGTTGATGCTACATTTTCACCCAAGTTACGTTTTATCAGGAGGTAAAAGAAGAAGCAAGCGTATTTTTTCTCGAGGAGCATTTAAGATTTTCACCCACAGTAAGTCCAAACTAAGTCTAGCTATCTGAAGCTGACCCCTACCTGTTTTAAATTCAGGCCGGCAAACATCATACGACCCGGGGCCAACTGACGTTGAGGCGCCGCTTGTTGTCACGAAGGTCACTCTAGGAGCTCGGTCATACATTTTAACTCACCCGGCCTTGGTGGCTCAACTTTACCACATTTGAACAGTTCAGAAACCCGCATGAATCGACCGAAAGTCCCACTTAAGTTATCTTAGTTCACACTTTATTACATTCTTATGGTTAAACTTTCCGTCGCTGCTCTCTTCACAAGAGGTGTTGTCGGCGCTCTGCGTTACCGTGCGTGCGTCGTTGCTAGGATACCACGTGATTACAGTGACCGGCGTCAGAAAGCAGACGTATGGAAAACAAGAGACCTTTAAAGATGTAAGAGAAGGAAGGAAGAACAGCCGTAAAGGTGCAATATGTAGGGGGTTTTTTTGAAAGAAATTGTAATCAGAAGAGACACATTGATGTCTTCTTATATCCAAACAAACTTGATAAACAAACTGACTATAAAGGACTACACAATTTCATACTTTGTTTATATCTATCTATCCATTTTCAGTATTCAGGCCACCTTATTATCCTCTGAGAGCTGCTTGTTGTTTCAGTTCTGGAAAAAAAAAAAAACAAATCTGAGTTTGTATTATCACCTCATTAATAATGTAAATAAAAAAATTCTGAGTTTTTTCTCCAAAAAAATACACAGTGCCCCTGTAAGATATATACCTTGAAATTCCTATCACATTCATGTTTCTTGCGTGTTTGTGAAATGATTGTAGAATAAATGTACACCCTCTTACAGTTATAGCTAATATGCATTCAACTCGTGTTTTTCAGAGGTTTTTGTTGTCAAGGTGCAGCCATAGTCCAATTCTACCATCTAGTGGGTGATCCCAACAATTTAACCACTAATCTTCCTTTAAATTGGTCCAGTTAATGCTCATTTATAGAGACTATAGAATACTCATGCTCCTAGGAGTAAACACACTGCTTGCTCATGTCTGGAGTGAAAAAAACACCTGTTTCTGCATTTGGCTTTATTGCACTACTCTACACCACTCTTGTTATGATTATTTGCAGTCTTGACCTACTTCCTTCTGCACCATTAGTCTGCCCAACAATGCAGTCAAGATTTGGATAATGAGAGCTCAGGGGAATCCCAGTAACAAGTGCCGAGACTGGAGCAGCAGTAAACTGTGTCTTACTGAGCTTCTTGTCATGTTTCATCAGCAGGAGGTTTGGTCTGCATGATGGTATTTCATTTGACAAATGTTAATAATCCCCAGGAGGAACAGATTGTCTTGCACAAATACAGCAAAAACAATAATGTAGAGAAATGTATCACTTTAACAATGACATGATTACTGTTGCTAAATGACGATTATCCGTGTTACAGTGATACTAGAAAATGCCCATTGATCAAATTGCCACAGGATAAAACATTAATAAGTCAACCATATGCTCAAAATTATATCCCATAATCCTAAACTTGCCAGACCAGAACAGAGGATGAAAGTACTTGAGTACACCTGAGAATGTAAATTAAGATGCTGGCCATATTATAATACAAACCGTGATCATTGTTTCTTGCAGGGGCTATGATTGAAAGCCAACTTTTTGCCATTTCTAATCAATTTGTTGTTTGAATATCTGTGGAAAAACTAGGGGATGAAACCCTCTCTGCATCGATTGAACCATTTTTTTATTTCATTTATTTATTTATTTATTTTGCCATCAATATTCTCTCTCCTTAGGAGAAACACAGAATCAAGATTTTTTTTTTAAAGCAGCATTTATATGAAAGGTGTAAACAAAAAGTTCAGGCCTCCACAACTGTCTCCACCACTGGAGGGCAGCAGCAAGCTACAGACTAGGCTGTCCTGACACACAAATGATGCTTTCACTTGTCATCGTAAATGTTGTAACCACAGAGGCATTGCCCTAATTAAAGAGGTCAATTTGATGGAAAATACATGTAAAAGATGTCTGTTTATTAATTTAGCAGTCTGAATTATGCGTATGAATACTTTTTACAAATGACAGTCGGTCATTTTATTTTTGCTTAAAGGAGACATAAAAAGTCAGTGTCGTTTTTCACATAAACCAGTTCAAACACCAATCAGAGTATTAACTTTTGACAATGCTCAGTACAGCATCTGATTGTTGTTTGACCGTTAAGATGAAGCAGCTGACACGAGTCATCTGCCTTCCGCACGTTCATTTCGATAAGCGAGGGGGAGGGAGTGGCAGGTGTACGAGTGTCCTTGAAGGCAACACGGGTTATCACCATCATCATCACAGTCAGTCGGACCCCAGCGAGGTATCACATTAGGCAGCTAGCTACCCGTTTTAACTTGCGTTTTACTGAACCATTTTTGATACACGTTTCTGCTCGACATCACTGAACATCGGTGCCATGAAGGGAATCAGGTTCATCGTGGTTTTCTTGGTGCTTTCCGCGTGTTTTCTATGCACAACCGAGGCGGGCAGGAGCAGGACCAGCAACCAGAACAGCTTCCGACGGGCAGCTAATGGCATCTACCAGACTCTGAGCAGTGTTTTCGGGGAGGACAACATCAGAGGGTTATACAAGGTCAGTGTTGGACATGTATTGTGAAGATAACCGCTTGCTCCGGTGCTCTGGCTGCTAGAAGCCGGCAGCTAATGGCGCTTTTTTTTTTTTTTCTTTTTTTTTTCTGTGGTGTGAGAATGGAGAACAGGAAACAAGCGCGCTCAGGCCTGGCCAACAATTTCACGGATGCCATTTTGAAAAATTAGCCTTTATCGAGTGTTTTTCTTCATCTGTGGAGGATGTCAGGTGACGGAGCGCTGCCGTGCACAGTGCAGCGAGACGTGTTTTCACGCTGTAGCCGTTTAAAATCTGTTATTCTGTCGTGTAAACCCAGTATTGTCATTCATTGGACCGAGTCCATCAGCAAGTGCATCTGGTGTCACCGTCCGGATGACATGTAGCCCCATCGGACCAGGCCAGAAGAGCTGCTTCCTTATTTCATCTTCACGTTACTAGAAAGCTAGCCCCCTGCTAACGAAACATATTAGCCTGTCTGCTCTCATTGGTCCACATGCACTTCCTGCATTTTGAAATCTAATGTTATTTCCTGCTTGTGGCCGCCAAGACGATCCCCAAGTGACACACACCATGACCATGTCACACACGTGATTATGCACAGAGCAGATTTAGCTTTTTTTTCTGTATGTGGGGAAACAAAACTGTTAATTTACACACAGCTGTGGAGTAGAAAGTAGTAAGCTTTGGGGGGGTCAGTCTGCCAGATTCATAGTTAATGATCAACCAGAAGTGACCTGATTAAACTTGATCAACTTGATTACAGATCAGATAAGATGTACTTTTACTGGTGTAAGTGCAGGGGTGGTGTGCACTAAAAACATAGAATAAAAATACACCAATTTTTTCAGGTAAACAGATGTAGATGAGCATCATCTTTAGTTAGTCTACCTTTTTATAACTGACATTGACCGTCAGGTGCCCTTGAATACACCTTTGTGGTGTAAATATCATGTCATATAAAGGTGTAACTTGATACTGTTAATGTAGGTGTCCCAGAGGCACAGTCTAATATTGTGCTTCAGCTTATTGTCACACATCAACAGAATGGAGCATCAGTAGTGTCATAAACTATACATGTGATTATTCTAATATTTGTAATCATAAGTTTCAAAAACTGTAATGTCATTAAGGCTCAGCAATATGGCTATAAAACAGTACTGAAATATTTTTCAAGCATCTCCCTTAAAGCACTTCTTAAATGTGAGGGCTAGACAATATCAAACAATGCAATAACAGAATCTCAATATTGACTACTGACACTTAAAATATTAATACAACAAGATTTTTAGTGAGTAATGTGGATATCATGTCTCTGTGGGTAAAGGTGCAACAGTCCAAAATCAGTTTACTCAAATGTGGTCTTTAAAACTATTTGGATAAAAATGAAAATTGGCACAGTTCAAAAACAAAGTTACAAAGTGCATTACACAGAAAACATAAAGTAACACAGCCAAACCCAGAGCTTAAGACATGAAGCTGAAAAATAATGATAATACATTACATCACCTCTGTTAACAAAGCCATATGAAAAAATGTAGTTTTATGCAGAGATTTAAAGAAGGATAATGAGTTTGCCTGAGATTGCATAAATGTTGTTAGGCTTGATACACAGTTGTACGTATAATTTTATGTGATGATAATCTTCTTATTTTTCCCTCTGCCTTTTTTGATTGTGCAGTTTTTCTCCAAAACGACGGAGCGGTTTGTCCATGGAGTGGACTCTTTTCTCGATACCATTTGGAAGATCTGGTCAGACCTGTTGGATGTGATGGGCATCGACTGTAAGTTTTACATTTATTATGACATTGCTAGCAAAGAAAGATACTGTGCACAGAGAGAGAAATGTTCTAAGAGATCTGTTTTTATCTCTTCTCTCTCTTTCTTTCCATTGTAGCCTCAAACCTCAGCCACTACTTCAGCCCCACATCTCTCACCAACTCTCCAGCACGTGCCCTTCTCCTGGTCGCCGCTGTGCTCTTGGCCTACTGGTTCCTTTCCATGTTCCTGGGGGGTTTCTTTTACCTGCTGCACGCTGTGTTCGGCCGCTTCTTCTGGCTGGCACGTGTCACGCTCTTCGCCCTGTCCTGCCTCTACATCCTGCAGAAGTTTGAAGGTGACCCTGAGCGCGCAGTGCTACCACTGTGCTTCATCATGGCGGTGTATTTCATGACAGGGCCTGTGGGAGCATACTGGCGTCGGGGAGGAGGTGCAGGTTCATTGGAAGAGAAAATCGACCACCTGGACACTCAGATCAGGCTGCTTAACATCAGGCTGAGCCGCGTCATTGACGGCCTGGAACGCACCAGCGAGCAGTAGGAGGCAATGAGGATGGGAGGGGAGGGAGGGGATAATGTAGAACCAGCTGCAGCTGATGTCAGTATGCTGTTTCCTGTACAAATCTGCAGCAACGCAACTACTGGGTAATTACAACTCTATGGTCAGATCGGGGACAAAACTAGATTGGAAAACAGTATTTTAACTGCTTGAGTTGATTTTAGTTACAGAGCACCTAAAAATCCTCAGAGGTGTGGACAGTTGACTTTGAGCTTACGCAAATCAACCAAACAACAGTTTTTCTTTCGTTTCTGTCTCAAGGCTTTGAAGGGTTTTTGCTACATCTGTGAGGAAGTTATCAGAGAGATGTCCATGGTTTTCTAAATGCTCTACACCTTAGCTACTTTCGAGAAACTCCCAAGTGAATTTTTGGTGTTTGGATAAGCATCCTCAATGCTTGCGCTAAATGAATAAGCATATTTGATGTATCTTTTTTAATTTCATTTCTATCCTTGTGAATAACCTGGGGGCTACGATTCTTTCGCAGGTTTGTCCACAAACTTTTTTCCCCTTTTTTGAAACTATTGAAGCAGGAGAGGGGGTTGGGTGTCTGATGCAGGGGACCGATACAAACATTGTATTTCTAATATGTAAAAATCTTAAAGATGTTAGCTAGTTGTTTATTGTAAGATTTATTTATTCCATTTACCATCCAAAATGTTGAAATCATGTAGATCTAGTTTTTATTTTCATGAAGTCACTGTTCCATCGTGGCAGTAGTTTGACATCAGGACCTCTTTTTCATTGTGTGTTTGTGAATGAGGGCATGAGCATCCGGGTGACCCACTCAAATGTATGTGTGTGTATTTTAAGCTTGTGAGACGAAAAGCACTGAATCAAAAAGTCCCCGTCAAATTAGAAGAAAACGTAGACCGGCAGCAATATCTCAGGGACTCAACCAACACATATATAGAATTTAGAAAAGAGATATCAAGTTTATTAAATCATCACTTTGTCTCTTTGAAGTCACTTCACAGTTTTTCAGATACAGTTTAAAATCTGTCTTCGTAACATACAATACTTACTGATAAATGGGCGCACAGTTTGTTCTTGCATCATGTTGAAAATGCCAAGCTTGATTACGATCAAATCCAGCCTTTCATTCATCGTTTTGATACTAGCATGGATCATTGTAGGAATTTGAACCTGCAGCTAGTGGGTCTAATGTTTAAATTGGGGAAAAAACAACCATTTTTAACATTCAAATGTGTGAATGCACAAACAACTAAACCACAGTATGGGATTAGACAAAATAACTTAATGTTTTAGTCACGTCACACTGGCTACATGTCTTACTACTATCTGTTAGGTTGAGAATTGTTTGGGAATTTTTAGGATCGATTTTCAACTTGATAACAGATTAAATTAGGTCTAGTGCCTTTAATCCTCTGGCAAAAATACACACTGTAAAAAGGCAGGCTGATGTACATAGCTTTTACCGGTAACTTAACGAGAGACTTACAACCAGCTTGATTAAAACAAGCAGCATAACATGTTCAGACTGTGCTGTGATCACATGCTTTGTGTACATCACTGTAGCCAACTGTAATTTGTTAGTCTAGAGCTTTTTATAACTTTTATTTCTGTCCATTTTTTAAATATTTCTGATCTTGCACTGTTATAAAAGGATGTTTTTCCCTGCCTTGCTTTTTCTTTGTTTAACACTTCAAATACTCATATTCCCCTTGCTGAAGTTTTTTGTAATTTTCATTTATAGACTCTGGACTCTGTAAACCCATGTTTCATTATAGAAATGACCCTAATGCTGTGCATAACTGGGGGGGAAATGTTGCTTTTAGGAGAAACATTGAGTAACGAAGTACACAAGTCAGTAATGTTGCAGGATGCTTCAATTCATCAGATGATGGCACTACTGAAGCCAAAGAACCAACCAGTATTTTAACCCCATGACACTCAGATTTAACAAACTTGCATCGGTATGTGTGAGATGGTTTGTAAAGCATTTTTTTGCCCCATCTCTTAAGTTTCTCGGTGTAGTAAAGACGCAGTGTTAACATTCTTTGACAGGGAATCAATCACAGTAACACCAGATACTGGTAGGGCTGTTTCTCAGCACACTCAGATGCTATTACATGTGTTTGTTCATGTACGCAGGCGTGACTGAATTCAGACACTGTAAGTAGACTCAGTCTCTTGCTTTTCATCTTTATCTTGAAATGAAGGCAGCACAATGTAACAAGAATAGCTCAGTGTCTGAATTCAGGCTCACTAAATGGTATCAGGTAAAAGATTTCCTTTATTTTTGACACCCGGTTCGTCTCTGCAGTAAACCCCTCACCCCCAGGTCGCCCACATAGTCCAGCTATTTTGGATTTTCTTGCATGCCATGTTTTTATGCCTATATAACGTTTTGTTGAATGATATACATGTCGTTGAGGTAGAGCATCTTTCCAAAATGTGATGTAATGATTATATTAGGGATGTGTATTATGAGTCTTATTTCTCTGTCAGTCAACATTTGCACTGATGACAGTACTGTATAGACCAAATGTTTAACGATACATGATTTAACGGGACGCAAAACCGAAGATTGTTTTCTCTCATTCCGTCATCACAGCTGTTCTGTCTTATCTTGTGATGTCTGTTTGCAAATCTTACCATGTGTAAAATGAAAATAGTGTTTTCTTGAATGAATTTGCATAGTTGCATATAGTTGACTTGAAGGTGGGACTTGATGTGGGCGTATTGTAGCTTGTGGTTACAGCCCGTAGCCAGTGACTTTGTGTGTCTGTCTTATTAGCGAGAGCATGTTTGATTTATGATGGAGTTCTGAATCGTGATAATCATGTATGTCAGCAAAGGGAAGTTTCACACAGTTAACCAATGAATTGTGGTACTGAAGTAGGAGTCGAGTGATCTTAAGTGGTCAGGTTATCATTTTATTGTGTGAAATCCGAACACAGACCTCAAAAGTTTCAGGGTCTTGTATTTTAAACACTGAAAACTTGGAACGAAGAGTAAACTTGTTTGTGGCGCACAAGCTCTCTCATGGTTTTATTATCTTCCATCACCACAAAAATATCAGTTCGTGAGACGAATAAAAAACAGCTTGAAAACACTCCCACTGACTCAAAGACAGGTTTAAATCTTCTTTTCAATTATCATGGAAGATTCGCTGTGTGTACTCGCTGGTGTACAACTTAACATTATCACTTGGAGGCTGAAAGATGCCAGAGAGTCTCTATGTTGGTATTTGTCAGTCCCTGATTGAATACTACATTCAGTTTATATTTATGTGCGTAAACTGTCTGTTGACCGGCTGGTAATTCCACTATTTAATGTACTGTATCCTACTCATTATTATTACTCCATGTAGCCTGCTTTTTCTAACTTGCTGTGCCAATAATGGACATTTTTTCTTATCATTTTTATTTGTTGGATTTCACGTAGCTGTCTTTCATTTCATCAGTTAATATTTTTAGAACTTTTTTAAATTCTAAATATTCCTGTACTTCAGTGATGTGGCAAGCACCAAACTGTTCTGCCTGCTGTTGTCTACTTTGTGTGTGTGATTGTGTGTCTTCATGAAAAACCTGCTGTTGGGTAAATGTCTCTTTTTTTTTCCTGTCTAAAGTGAAAATGAGGTCCAGATTTTAATAAATGAAGCACCACACTATGAAAAAATGACGTACTTTGTGATTCATTACAGTTTAATGCAGATGTGATATCACTTGAGTTATTTCAATATTTTAACATTTCTATCATATTTGATGAAACTATTAAATGCATTATTTTATCTTGTAAAGGATTTTATTCTTTGAGTACTAGATGATGTTCTACTGAAGACATTTCTCAGCACAAGGTGGCGCTGGTATATCTTTGGTATTTCCTAAAAGCCCACGGTGGTTTTGGAGTAGGTGATCGTTTCGTGACAACAAGAAGATCCAACAAAAATGTCTTTTACTACTACTGCTATTAAATGCTTTGAAGGCATATACAAACATGTACACTCTCTTTACAATATTTAACTGTGAGTGTGCTCAAAAATACAACAATCCATAGTTCTGTTGTAGCTCACGCAGCGGGCAAGAATATTCTTATTGTGAATTAAGGATGAAAAACAAAAACACATTGTTGTGATTTAACCAGTTTAACCAACCACTGTCTTCTGCAAACAGATGTATTAAATTAAATTATGCAATTTTTAAGATGCAAAAACTAATGGAAGTAACCAGTATTATACTTAGACCTAAAATACCACAGCAGTTTAACTCATGTCGGTACAATGATCAGTTTGAGGAGGAGTATAATGTGCAGCCACGTTCACGCACTAAAGGCTGCTAATATTAGCATTAGTATTTCTCTGAATTGCTAACTAACAAAGGAGTCCCATATCATCAGTAGATAACAGCACAGCAGCCACATCATACTAAAAAGAAAAATCGTAAAACATCAGTCAGTCCTGATGAACACTATCTTTAGTGACAGGTTTTATGTTGACAAGTCACAGAATTCGCAGAATTCTTTTGCATTTGCAGTATTTTTTTTTATTTCCATTTGTTTGCGCCAACAATATTTTATTATATTTTTGCATAGTCATTTTCAAATAGAAATCTTGGATATCGGTACCAAACATCCGCTATCAGCAGCTTCAGTTCAAAAATATCAGAATCTGTATCAATTGAATTCTACCTGAAAACAAAGCATGTTTATACACTCTTGTGTCATAGGTATTAATTTGCTCTAACACTTGACAGGTTAAAGCAAAAGTACAAACTAACCAACAGTAACGTTACTATAAACATTCAGGAGTTCCTCGAACTCTGTTTCACTGATAGAAACAACTCTCCACAGTGTGTTTGACAAACAACACTTAGAGTCTGACTGTACCGCCTACGTTTTATCCAGGAAAAAAACTAATTACATACTCTCAGTATGAAATTCTATTTGGCTTCCAGTTCTCTATCACAACATTTGACCAAACATTTTCCTGCCACATCCAAAGTTTCAAACTTTCTAACGCAACTCCTGCCGCATTAATGGATTCAGCATCACCAATAAAACCACCACATGTGTATGGAGCATCTTAGCAACTCCAGCAAGCTGAAGTAGTGTATAAAGAGAAATACACTACTTCTCTTTATAGTTTTTCATGTTGGTCCAAGAAGGCAGCAATCCATGCAAAACAAGTCTCCCAGAGGAGCAGCCATGATGGGCATCCTGGTGGCTCTGCTGGACAAAAAAAGGCATCCTCCATTCATGTCGTTGTCACCTGTTTCTCTTCCAACTAATCTCCTCTGTCATTCTTCACTGTATGGCAGTCTAGTTCAACACAAATGTCTATAGAAATATGTAAAATTATAAAAAACAAAAACAAAAAGAAGAGTCCACATGCAGTGATACTGCTCACTGAGTCACAGGTCAGGATAACGAGTCATTCCAGACTCCTCTGGGCCGTCAGAAGCGCGCCACAACTTTAATGTCCAGGCCACCAGCTCCACCTGAGCCTGCCCCGGAACCCTGAGCCTGGTTTGATCCCTGGTCCACATGGATATGGTGAAGGCCGGAGTTGAAGCTGGCACACAGCAGATTGTTGGAGTCATTGGGAGCAAGAGCAACCAGCGGACCAGCACCATCCAGAGACAACGTCGCTAAACAGACTGAACAGAGAGCGGGAGGAGTTAGTGTCAAAAGGCTAATCACCCAAACAGTGTCTGCATACATGCATGAGTGTGTCCAGGAGTTACCTGCTGTGTTCTGGTCCCAGATTTTGAGGGAGCTGTCATGGGAGGATGTTGCTACGCGAGCTGGGCCTCCAGGAGGCGTGGGCAGAAACACACAACAGGCGGTGGTCTGGAGGTGGCCTCTGTACTCCACAACTTTACAGCCGGGCTGGCGAAGGTCCCATAACTAATAACACGAACACAACTCCAGTAAGAACAACTGTTTGAAAACCATCTGCACAAGTCAACAGATACATTATAAATCACCAGAGATTTCTAGGCTGCGTTGGAAACAAGATGTCCCCACGCGAGGAGCAACTCTGTGCATGATTGCAAAAACTTTAGTTGGAAAGAAGTGTAATAAAAACTTCCAATGCTTGTAACTGATTGTTCAACAGAACAACGGGTACTATGCCAATTGTCTCTTGCAATTTTTAGAAGATGCAGATTAAAAGAAAAAATAAGAATACACATTAACAGAGTAGCCACTAGGTGGCCTGCCTTATCAGTGGATTGACACTGCCAAGTGCCACACCCTATCCACCATCCCTGCATTTCCATCAATAAAGCCAACAACCACACAAACACCTCCCAGTGGTCTCACCGTGGCCTCACAGCCCTGGCCTCCAAAGCCATTGCTGCTGGACACCAAGTAGTTTCCATTCGGAGAAACGTCACAGTGAGTCTGGATGTATTGCTTGGCCGGAAAAGTATTGGTCACCTGCCAGGCACGGCTGTCCCACACCCTGTACACAGGTACACAAACCAAAATACACTCAAGCAAGCAAAACACATATAGTATATATTCCGTCATCCATTTTTGCTGTAATACTGGGTGAGCTCAGGTTGTTTTCAAGGGCTTCTTAATCATTTTTTTAATCATGAGTGAATTTATTTCACTTCTAAAAATGTTGGATATACCACTTGATAGGTTTTCAACTAGGCTCAATATATGTGAAATATTTCTTAAACACATAGCAGGATTTATCCTCCAAATCGCAGTAATGAACCAATCATGTGCTCAGAGTTTTATACCTTTATCTGATGATGACCACATTTATAGCACAAGAAGATAAGATACATCTTTATTGTTCCCCAGCAGGGACATGTGGTTCAGTCAATGACAGCAATAAATACAGATACATGTAGAAAGTCAATGAAACAAATAATAAGCGGGATATTAAACTAAAATAAGGATATAATAAAATATATATCATCACTAACAGTTGTACAGTTAATATTGAGCCTGGTGACATGTAGAAGTCTTTGTAAAGACAACTTGATGTGTTTTTTAGGAGCGGAATATTGAAAAAACATCTAAAGTGCAGAAATCTGGGCACAAAATGAAGTTTCAAAAGGACAATAAATCTATAATAAACTACGTTACTTTTAGGTTGTTGTTTAAGTGGTTGTAGGTCATTGAAAATCTGTGAATGTTTTGTACATTACATGCACATAGTGTTGAATGACAGAGCTTTTTGATCGTCAGCATAACGAACCTGTTACTTTGCAGAGACATCACCATCACCCTGTTCCAGAAACTCATCATTTACAATTAACCACTGCACAAGTCTGTGTGCATTTGAATTTACCACAAAAAAAAAAGTTATTATGTGACAAATATGTCATAATCATATAATTGTAGTTTGACACTGGTATCACTGCTATACATTTTCCTATAAAGTAGAAATGTGTCAGCACATTTCGCATTGCCAACTTCAAAGATTGGTGCATTTCTACCACAGTGATACAGCTGCAGTAGCAAATCTTTCAGTACCTTATGGTCTTATCCTCAGAGGTCTGGACTACAGAGGAGCTGCCTGGCACCCAACACACATGAGTAACCTGGACAGAGAAGAGAAGAGAGGAAAGAGCACAAGTTGAAAGCCTGCCGGGCATGAACTCAGGAAGTAAAGATGAATGGCTTATTGATTTGATTCTTTTCCTTAAACGCTCAGGAACACACCTAAGGCGCTCCGGCATGCTTTAAACAATTTTCTGTACGAGATTGTGTGCACAAACACTATTACTCTATTACTCTATACTATTACTCTCACCAGGTTTCTAGAAATGTTGTGTCTCTGTTCACATTTTGCAGATTCAATATCCCACAGGCACATCCAGTTGTCACGAGAACCGGTGCACAGCTTTCTCCCGTCTACAGGTAACAATGACAACAGTTCCATGTGTTCAGTACATATCATTAACGTGAAATAAATGACAGTGTTAATAAACTTAACATGTGAGAAGACTTATTGTATGTGTGTGTGTGTGTGTGTGTGTACCAGGGCTGACAGCTAGTCCGTTGACCACCAACTCATGCCCACAGAATTCCTGGATAGGTTCGTCCCCCTGGTTGAGGTCCCACATCAACACAGTCTTGTCCCGTGAGGCGCTGAAGATCCACGTACTGCCTGGATAACACAACACCTGGCATATAGATGGAGGCAGAGGTGAGAGGATGTATACAGTGTGTGACATGTAACAGCTCTGAACAGCGTCACACCTTTATCAGTTTGCGCACACAGAGTATTGGCGTTACCTTGGTAACCTCTCGGTTGTGACCCTGGAAGGACTGACACATCCGGCCTTGTTTCCAGTCATACACCACCACAGCCTATACATGCACAAATATATGCACACACAAAATAATCACTATCTGTTTAAGGTTGTTCACAGAATTTCACATTCTTGTTTCAGTCCTGTCCTGTTTAAAAGTGCATCAAGGAAAATTCCCGCTTTAGGCATACTTCTAAATGATCTAAAAATGATTACACTGAATTTCTCTAAAAGCCAGACAAAATTATCAGCAGATTAACTCTGTGATTAAAATGATATCATTTTGAAGTAATGAGCTACTAAAGAACAGATTAAAGCAACATTAAGTTAACTATTTTACCTTGAAACAACTTCTTCTAGCTTCCAAATCATTTGGATGGTTCACGGACTTGTAATAAAGTGAATGTTTACTGTTAATAACTGTTAACTGCTGCTAACTGTAGCTATTCAGCTCATCTCACATTACAGCAAACCCGGGACTTCTTTTTACGTGTCGTACTCTGAAAATGTGGGGGTGCCCTCTGCGTAAAAGTTGTGTTAACTTACCTGATCAGTTCCACCAGAAACACAAAGATCTGGACTGAGGCTGGTGACAGTGTTGACGGACCCTTGATGGGCGGGTTCATACTGCACCAACTGACTGTCAAAGCTATTGTCTGCCTTCTCCCCCTGAGATGCCCTGAACACACCAACAAAAAAAATATTACATCAGATTATGTTCCTTTACTGACTTTACTGCTTAAGATGAACTATCGAGATAACAACCCTCAAGAAATGACACATGTAGATGTGGATATACAACATATCAAATACACTAACACTACACTGTATCTGTTAGCAAGAGGTAAATATATTATTAGATTTTCATCTCACCTTGTTTTGTTTTCATTTTTCTATCTCTAATATAATCACCGTTTTCTCTCAGCTTGTAAAAAGTTGTTGTTTGGAGTGAATTTCCCCCAGTGAGGGATAAATTAAGTCTGATCATATCTCCTTTTGTGTACTGCAATCAAATTTACATCAGCGTCTGCTAACAACAACAACATATGGGAGTAGACTGAACAGCGAGCAAATTATTTTTCCAGAGATTTAAATAGCTATTTATTTTAGAAGATGTTCCAGCCTCATGCCTCATTATTATTATTTCTTTTTTTGTCAACAAGCAGTTCCATCCGAACCTTTATTCCTCTCAACATTCATTCACATAATTGAGAAGTGAATCACATGTTGAGAAGTGAAATTAAATTGTGTTATTGGGTGCACCTAAATGAAAAAGTTAGGCGCACCAGTCCCACCAGCATCAAAACATAGTCCGGAGCCCTGGTGTATGGTGCATTCAAGGACACAGTAGGGCACACGTCTCACCTGTAGAGATCGGACCTCTTGCGAAACTTGCTCTGTAGTTTTCCCATGTCTGCTAGGAACCTGCAGCCACACTGAGACACACACACACACACACACACACACACACACACACACACACACACACACACACACACACACACACACAGACAAATGCTGTGAAACTGTGGCAAAAATCATGGCTGCCTGCATCCATAAATATCTTTCCTTTCCTTTAGTGAGCGTTGATGATGAGGGCAGTGGATCAAGCCAAGAGCTCAGGACTCAGTGAGATCATGTTCTAATCACGAACAAGTACAACTGTATAATACACTCGAAGGCTTACCTACACCTGTATCAACATATCACACATCTCAGCTGCAGTGAGCCATCTCTTGCTGCGAAACATCCTGTGTAGGAGGTGAGACAGAGCAGTTCTACAAGGTGACTTTAAACCCCACGTTCCCACGCAAACACCACTTTATCTCACACACACGCACAGCTGAGCTCCTCCCTCGTCACCCTGGTGTACTCCTCAAACAAACAGTCGACAGG
This sequence comes from Acanthopagrus latus, assembly GCF_904848185.1. Lineage (NCBI taxonomy): Eukaryota > Metazoa > Chordata > Actinopteri > Spariformes > Sparidae > Acanthopagrus > Acanthopagrus latus. Next base: position 26,473,025 of record NC_051043.1, read on the forward strand.
AAGGAGAGGGCTTAAATCCTATTAGAGCCGCGTCATTACTGTCACAAGGAATTAACTTAGTCACTCGAGAACACCTGCTGTGAGCTGCGCTGCCGGCCGTTACGCAACACCGGAGGCTTTTTAAACGTTAGTTACAAACGGTGAAAATTGTCCATGACTCGTGGTGCACAGTCATGGAGAGAAGTGTACAGTTTTCCTACCTGTCACTGGCAGGTGTGGTCCGCGTGTGACGCTGAGGCAGTGTGTGGGCTAGCGCGCTAGCATGCTAACTAATCTTTATCTGGCATGCCAAGATAGATCAATGCTCTAGTAGCACCGCAGCGTGGATGTACACACGTTAAAACTTGGCAGAGTCGTTGTCGAAACGACCGAGAGGCTTTCCCGGCTGACTGCCATGGTAATAAGTTGTCCCAACTCCATGGGAAAGTGTGCAGAAGTGTCTTTTAACTGCACGGTTCCATCCCTCTGTCCGTAGCGACCATGGAGCGACGCTTTCTCGTATCTAGGCGAGGGCGGGGTCACGTGACGTGACACAGGAAGTGTCCGAAAGCTTCCACGCTTACAAAATAAAAGCCGGATGTACTATTTAAGATTTATTTTTCTGGCAGGGAATGTTTCAATTCATGACATGTGCACTGTTTTATCAGGTCTTAATCGGTCGATTGAACGGGTTCGTGTTTGACGAGGTAAATTATTTATTCATTTTCTCCATTGGCTGATCTCTACACACAGCTGGATTAACCTGCTGTGGGGCACAGGGGCAAACACTGAGCTGCTGAGCTCCCCTTCCCCTCTCACTCCCTGTGGATTGTCGACAGTGTTACTGATTCAACAACATACACTCACAAATATGCAACATGTAATCCCAATTTAAGCTGAAATAATTAAAGGACCAGTTCGCCCAAAAGTTCACAATACATTTGTGGAGACGAACAGCGAAATAGCTCCTTAACGTTCACCTAAATAACTGAAGTAGCTTGGGAATTGTTTTAAAATGTGAAAAAAAAAACAACACAAAAACAACCAGAAATGAACATAAATTAGACACAAATTAGTTCCACACAGCTCTGGGATCCTAAACTGATTTTAAAAGGTGTCATTCACACTCAAAAAAGAATGTAAATAACATCTTTCTGAATCATTTTGGGGCTAGGATTGAGCCAGACAAACTGTCTGTAGCCATTTAATAATTTCAAAACGCTGTCAAACTCCACCCAACTTTGCCATCAGCATGAAGGTGATTATTGACTGGATTTTAAATTTGCGGGGGGACTGTTCATTTTTCAAAACAAGACTTAATGTTTGGCCAAAGAGCAGGACTCATCATCATCAGTTGATGTTTTCATCAGTATGCATCAATATTCCCATAAGCCTTAATAAAAATCACAAGTAAAAAAACACCATATATCCAGCTGCCAGCCTTGCTTAATCTGACACGGTGTAGCTCTGTAGCTCTCCAAGATACTAATTAATCTGCATAACATCAACAAATGAAAGCTTTAAATCTTATTTGCAGATATTATCTATATCTCTTGCTGTAAGAAAGTCCTATTTTCTTTTGTTTGGTTCAAATGTTAGTCCTGAGTAAAGATTATACAGTATGTGGATAAATATCTTTTGTACATATTTTGTAATTTGTAAACCACCAGTGAATCCAAAGTAATAAAATATTGTAGCACTTCAAATTTGCATGTTTTCCTAGTTGATGAAAAATAAACCGAGCTGATCAGCCAACAACAGGATGCATTTGTTTAAAGGGGAATGTCGGGTATGCTGAACAACACATGACAGGTTAAAATGTTACTGACCTGTGGCTGGGAGTCCCTCTAGAGAGCTGGTCTGTTGACCTTTATTACAGGCACAGGTTTGAATGGCTCCCCAAGCTGGAAATCTGGGACGGATCAGACAGATCCCTGGACAGCTAACATTAATTCCACCAGAACCGTTTAACAGTTTTTCTCTCTAATGACATGTTTTCATGTGCTTCATTGTAGCTCAGATTTTTTTCTTTTTTCTTTTCGTCTGCTAGATGAAGTCAGAAAAAAATAAGGCTTTGACTTCACGAGCTGGATTCAAACAAACTCATTACATGCAATTAAGCACTGAGTCACTGGGATGTTCCCATTTAAAATGGTCTAAATAGGCCACTTAGTTAGGTTACAATCAACACTGCTCAATACCTATGTGAGATGGCCTCAATTCTAACTTTGTTTGCAGCAAATGGTTTGAATGAGAATGACGACAATTCAACTCTTGGAATTAGTTAGTCAGGTATTTCACAGCATGTACTAATATACTATACATATATAAATATACTAAAAAAGTTTTCCAGCACACGTCTCAGCTCTAAACTGGAGTCCACATTAAAATGTTTGAGATCCCCTGGTGCAATGTGCCTCCACTTAAACACACAGAACTTAAATATGTAGTAAGGCAGAACACAAACAGCTCACAGACACAAGTGCTCTCACTTCACTATAATCCCCATCCTTGACTCGATGTTGCAAGACCCATTTGCCTCACCCACACTGTCACGAGGACTGGCGTAGTGATTTATGTCACACGCTGCTGAACGTATGCTGTGATACTACAGATCATTTATGGCGCCGTTAAAAAGTCCTGAACTTTGTCCTGAGAATGCCCATCTGCTGCTCTGAAGAAGAATTATGTTTACTTTGCATGAAGTTCTGGACAGGAGTGGGTCTTTTTCTCAAAATAAGATGTACAAAGCCATGCAGAGCAGCGCAGAGAAAATAACTGTAAGTGAGCCAGAATAACAGGTGAAACACACGCACGACCTACAAAGAAATACAAGCTGGCAAGTTTTCAGGAGGCTTTGAACACAAAGAGCCTTCAAACCAGAACTGGCCTATAAAGCAGGTCAGCACGTATTCAACAGCAGGATCCAAAAAGAAAAGTTAAGCATGTTGCTCATTACTGCTCTCACTGGACTCGTCCCGGAGACGTCCATTTAGGCAAAGGACCCACTCAGAGGTCCAAACCCAGAACAAAACAGCTCCCATAACAATTAACAATGCACTGACATATAATTTAATTGATTGTCCTTCCAATAATTAGTGGGCAAAAATCACTGATAACTTGGCAACAGCATTAGGGATGATCCTAATGGACCCAGCAGTGGATATATGATATGGCTTCTGTGCCTTCTAACATCCATCCATCCACTCGTTTCACCAATCTCTGAGTGTGTGGGCCTGTTGTGAGAATAAAGTGACCAACAACTGCTCTCCAGCTCTCCATCTCGTAAAAGGCAGATGGAACAGATGATGTATGTAGACTAACACTTAAACAGGGTGGACACAAAGCTTATAAGGCAATCCAACTATCCTGCAATAAAAAAGTACATTTATGGAATGTGTAACACGACGATTTTGTCGAGACACAGATTCAACGCTGCATTTCGAGGACGTCCTCACAAAAGCTAGCAATACCGACAATAACACTGCGATCAGAACTTATTCTCAAAGGGACAGGGGAAAATCAACTTTGGATTATGACATTTTCTCAAGAGCAGTTACTGAGGAGGACACTAAAATTATTAGCTCATCCAACGAACACCTTTTCACCCAGGGGCGTGTCCAGAAGGGGGAGTCTAGGGTGGCACTAAAGTAAAGAAATGTCTAAAATATACTTGGTTTGATTACTTACAGGAAGTCAGCCAATAACAGACTCTGATTCCCTCATAGCCAGCTGTACATGTGTCATGCCGCTGCTGAGGCCTAAAGGCTCACTGCTCCCTCTACATATGAAAATATAGACAATATAAGTCAGTTTCAAACTTTGTGACCGTCACGGCCCAGATACTTCCGTGCAACCTTCACATCGGCATGAATGTTGAGCAAAACAACCTGTACTACTTCCTTGACCACCATCCAGTCTCCTCCCAGCTTCCTGTCTGTGTACCCAAGCTAAGTCACATCAAACAGATGTTTAAAACTTCACGCAAACTCGCAAAACCTCTCCCTTAAAAAGTTCCTCCAGCTTTCAGAACAAATCAACACAAAGTATAGACAGAAGGCTCCGTCCTTATCCGTAACGTTGGGCATTAATGGTGCCACAAGTGCTTTTATTGCATGTTATTAATATCACTGAAGTTACACAGTCGCAAATCACATATTTCCCAGGATGGGGTTGCGTCCCCCCTTATCCCCCCTCTGTGATTTACACCTGTGCAAAGGTGAACATGTAGCACAACACTTTGGATCTGTTGTAAACTTGCTCATTTGTTGTGTTGTGTGGGCTTCCATGAGGTTCATGAGACAAGATGATTTCTATAAAACCCCGAAACTTTAAACCTTGGGAGAGTTGACTGGCCCACCATGCAATCACACAAAAAACAAAAAACACAAAAAAAAAACATGAGTCATGGGTTTATTTGCAGTGACTCTCCACTACTCTCTCCCACACAGTACGCAGGGAAAGAAAAAAGCAATATAAGTGGAATTACCTTGTATTACACACATGCTGCCCATAGAGAAATGAGTTCAGCTGCTCCATTCATGCACATTTTCTGTTCCACAGGTTGGGGGTATAAATATGTGTGCGTGCGTGTGTGTGTGTGTGTTTGACGTGACACTCCCCCCCCCCCCCGTCGATGGGAGGCCGACGTCACCCTGCCAGCGGAGGAGTGGATGGCCCCTGTAATAAAAATACATGAAGAGAATCGAGGAAACGGAGAAGATTGGCCGGGGGAGAGGAGGCAACAACAGCGCGGCGTCCATTCCCTTTTTTCCCCCTTTTTTAACTCCGTCGCCCCTCGCTGCTCCTCGGACGCCTTTTCACGAAACACCGCGGGGATACACGTCTGCTGCTGCGGCGGCGGCGGCGCCGAGAGCTCCGGCTGAGAAGACACAAATGCTGTGTTATGCTGTGTGGCTTTTTCTTCCCTTTCTGAGGCAGACACACCACAGATAACTGTACTGTATCCCAGCCTAGCGGATTGGAGTGAAAGTCCGCCATATTCTGCTTTACCACGCCCGGGAGTCGAGCCACTGGGGGAAGAAAAAAAAAATAAAGCGACAGTTTTACGCATGTGTTTCTTTTTCCTCTCCCTCTCTGTTTCTCTCTCCCGCTGTCTCTCTCTCTCTCCCGTCGCCCACACCCACCCGACGATCTCTTGAACTGACGGGATTTTTTTTCCCCTTTGGTTTTGTTTTCGGATTAGAAGGAAAAAGAATAAATACATTGGAAGACTTTTGCAGAGAGGAGGGTGGTCCGGGGAGGGGGCACGGATGGCAACGCGTAACGAGATCCCACAACGGAGGATGTGTTTTTTAAAGAGGATCTGTTGATCGCGCTGAGAAGAGGAAAGCAGATTACACACCAATTAAGATCGCACCAGATCATTTGGCTTTTGGACACTGTTTTGAAAAGCTGTCTGGAAGGCCCCGGAAAGCGAACCGAAACAGGGGGGAGGGAGGGGAGGGGGTCAATAATTTCTCAAATATCTTAATTTTTTTTTTGTTTCCTCTCCGGCACAATCTGTGCGCTGTTCACACTCATTATAAGGGCGTCCACGCGTTATTTCCACCACCACCGGGCCTGTGTGAGGACGTTTTCTGGCACTCACAGGCCTCTTGTTTTTGTTTTTTTGGACTCGAATCTGAATTCTGAATGAATCGGTAAAGGAGAGAGGGGAAGAGAACCAAAAAAAAAACAAAAAAAACAAAAAAAACAGAAAAGTGAGTGTTTATATTTAAGGGGAGGGGGGGACGGAGGGGAGAGAGCAGCGAGAATGACCCTGGAATCCATAATGGCGTGTTGCCTCAGCGAGGAGGCGAAAGAAGCCAGGCGGATCAACGACGAGATCGAGAGGCAGCTCCGCCGGGATAAGAGGGACTCACGCCGGGAACTGAAACTGTTGCTTCTCGGTAAGCTCGACACGGAGGAACACGAGGGGGGAGGGGGAGGGGGGGGGAGAGGGGAGAGATGCAGAGCCCAAATTCCTCTCTCCAGAAATACCTATGTCGGGCAGGGGTGGGGAAGGTAGACGGAGGTGGGGGTCTATTAGTGGGACTTCCCACCTGAGTGAAGTTGGGGAGTGTTTGGCTGCAAATATGTCGGTGTTGTGAGTGGAGCGCACAGATTGGCGGGTCAGCAGAGGGGGAGATGCTTGTCCGGTCAGGCCTATAGAGGAAAACACACCTGTTTTGAATAACAACCAGTTAAACAAATGCTCATCGGGTCACCTCTCTGTGCGCTCACGGCAACCTGTGTGGCCGCCAGGCCCCCAGCTGGAGAGAGCCCATCCAGGTGGTGTGTCAGATATCAGCTGGGCCAAAGTCCTAGCGTTTTTTATTGCCAGTAATCTAGGCAGGACTGCAGTTTAACGCATAACCCTGGCAATGATTATATGACAGGTGTCCAGCCAGGCTGGGAGCAGGCTTTCCCCCATCCTTGGAGAATGGAGAAGGGGTTCCCACTGTCCTGGAATAAAACCTGGATAAATCTGGAGCAGTTTTCCAGTCCAGAAAATGAGAGGAAAGGCAGAATGTTCTGGAAAACCTTGTGTTGATTTAAACTCCCCAGAACTTCACAATACAGTGTGGTGTTGGTAGTACAGCATATTTTTTTAACTGTGATCTTAATGAAAGTAAAACTTCCAGCATCCCTTGGTTACTGGTGCTCAGGCAGCCATGGATAAGACATTCACAAGAGTAAAAGACAGTGGTGTTCTAGTTTGATTGATTACAAAATGTATCAGTGTATGTCATAGCAGCCAGATGTGCATGTGTGATGATGTTGTTCATGAACTCACTACTCTTTTATATGCATTTGAATCTTTCCACTCAGCAGAGATAAAAAAAAAAAAAGTGTTAACACCTAAACCTGAATTATCGTAATATCCTAAAAGGTGTGTAAATATCATGGACATAGAGTACCTGTGGATATTTACAGTGTGGGGTTGTTAGATGTGAGGGTGGGGGTGGGGGGGTGTTGGCAATCCTGTCGAGAAGTATTAGTCATACTGGAGACGTTTGAGGAAAAACAAGTCATCTACTCACCATCCCGTTTTTTAATTAGATTTTCAACAAAAAGCCCATTAGTTGTGATGGCCGTGGTGAGTGGTGCCAGAAGCCTCTCTCTTCCCGATCCGGTGCCCTCCTTCTCTCAGCTCCTCGGAGGAGAAGGTGGTGGAGAAGGCGCGGGGGCTTTGCGATCGCGCCGTCTAGCCTGCTTTGTTAACGAAAGCTTGTAGGGTTTATGAGAGGCAGGAGGAGAACGTTTCCCCTTTTGCCCTCCTGTTAGCACCAAAATCCCGACATGAACCCCCACCCCCTTAACAGGATTTGAAGGAGCCGGCTACCTCCGCCCCTGTTAACTATGGACAAATGACTGTGTTGTTGTTGCCCTCTAATCTGTTTTAATACCCAACAATTCGCCCATTATGTAAACAGCCAATGACCCAAACCAAAAAGGCGATGGAAGTTTGAGGACGTAAGCTTGCAGCTCATAACACACAATATGGTATTTATTCAAAGATTACGCATACAATTCAAACTGAAGAATTAATGACTATGACTCATGTTCAATATATTTTTTTGTGTGTGTGTGGTTGCTGCTTATCAGTCAGCCCTCTCAGTCCAGGCTATTATATTTCAGAGTGGTTTAGCAGCACGCCTTTAATGACGGGATGCTTACAATTAATGTCTCTGAGTATCGAGTTGTAGTGGAGATGCAGTCCATTAAGTCGTCGGGTAAAAAGTTTCCTGTAATGATGGATTGCAAGTGAGATTCTTCTCCGACAAACACATATAACGTTTATGATTTTTCTAATGACATTTGACACACTGCTAAGACTCTCTGACTGTCAGGCACTCGTGAGTATAGTCGTTGGCAGAGAGGTTAGATCGTCGGCTGCTGCTGTCATGAATTATTGAAGGGACAAGTTAAGTCATATAGAGGCTGATGGGAGTATAGATAAGAAATGTGGTAAGTATACAGTCCAGGCCAAATCAGGACACAGACCATCATGGAGAGAAGAAGTGCACCTAACAACTTGTGCATGTCTGAGCTTATAATATAGATACCTTGACCAAGAAGGTTATGTTTTCGCCTGTGTCCATTAGTTGGTTGGTTTGTCAGCAGGATTACGCAAAAACTGCGCAACGGTTTTCCATGAAACTTGGATTGAGTCTGAGTCTCCATCACAGAATAGACCCTGTTAAATTTTGGTGTGGATGCAGGAATTTACCCTCAGTTTCTTTAACACTGTGAGTTCTGGTGTTTGTCACCTCTTTTGTTCATTTCTGAGGAAATAAGGCTCGGCTCTTGATGGAAGTATTTAGGCGGCTGGTATCTATGAGTGAGAACAATCTGATGCGTTGTTGAAACTTAAATTATGGTCAGGCAGTTGTGGATGCTTTAGAATTTAGAGTGAGCGATCAAGTTTTGATTTTGGGATTGGGCTTGATTAAATTAAAGGGGGCTGTTGAGCTGTAGTGCCATCCTTGTTATGTTTGAAACATTTTATCCCAGCGAGACTAGAGCTCATCAAAGATATCATCTTATCCACGCAGCCATGAATTCACAGTGAATGCATTTGTTTGTACAGATCCGAGGTGGAAGATGCATTTCAGATCTTATCCCTGAGCCCCACAGCGTAGAAAATAATGATAATGAATAATAAGTTTCACGTATTGTGCAAAAGTAATATCATCAGAATATAACTAAAGTACCAAAAGTACAAGTAGTCCTTACGGAGAATGGCACTTAAGAACAATGTATGTGATATCATTATTGAATTATTGATGCGTTAATGTGTTCATTACCTCAACATTGAAGCTTGTAAAGTGGTTTGACTGTTTCATGTGGTTTATCTGCAGGGAAGCTTCCCCCTCTGGATCAATAGGGTCATATCTTTATGCATAATAACACATCATGATTTATTCGTCGATTAGATTTAGTATTGTTAAACTAAAGCTGCAGTAGCTAGTGAATAAAGTTTTCAGATAGGTGCAGTGGAGTAAGAAGTACAATATTTTCTTCTGAACTGAGTGTGACAGTAGTATAAAGTAGCAGCCAGTGGAAATACAGATACAAATACCTCCTCAAGTTCTGCTGAAGTATTGTAAGATTTTAGGTGATTGAGTGGTTTAGATTTCATACAGACTCCATCACTCCACCGCTCGTGGCAGATGTAGCTGTAGAGAAGCTGTGCGCACTCAGTATGGCTTCATTAGCCCATATGCTATCAGTGTATTATGGGGGTTTTCAAACTCACTAATTGCTTAATGTCCTGTGGGATCCAGCACAAAACTCTCCAGTCAAGTTTGGAAGTTTCTCAATTCTTCAAAATGTCCCTCGCTTGTTGTTGTTGGGTTTTTTTTTCCTCATATAATCTCGGCTCTTAATTCACTTTTAGTCTTTCAAGCCCGCTAATTGCTTTAAATCCACAGGGACTGTGTACACTGAAGCCCGTACAACAGAAACAAATGAGCAAGTATAAGAAACACTGAAAGCGTATCATCCATCCTCTTTGTGCACATAATATCCATTAGGGTGTTGTAAACTGATAAAGGGATATGTACCAAAATTAACACTGGCTTTCACCTGGGCAGCCTACCAAGAATACATAACTAGTCTCAAAGTGGAGGAGTTGATGCAGCGGCAGGGGGAGAGGTGTTACACTTAGGAGCTGTTTGCCACAGAAGAAGCTTAAATCCTGTTTATAGGTGAGTCCATTGTAAGTACGTTTTTTGCCAAAATTATTTCAGATTTAGTGCTTTAGGACGGGACAACACAGAAAAACTGCTGCCCAGTTAATACTGAAGCCTGCTAATTCAGCCGTAAGCATGGAGGATTTGAAAGCTGTTGGTGTTGGAGGATGTTCTGAGATAAAAGACTGAAAAAAAAAACACCTGCAGAAGAGAAACTTTCACTTTAGATCCTATCACTGAATTCTCACGATCCTATGATGCCGTTATGATTATATGATGCCATGATTGTGCACTGTTTGTGTGGACCATGAGTACGATACTTGTAACTAGAAACGCTTCGCCTCGTTGGATCATGTTCGAACACACCAAAGTGAGAATACGTGCATAGTGCGGGCTCTCGGATGATACCCTGCTGAAATAAACAGCATAGACCAGCACCAAAACACAGCATATGCTGGTGGTGCAAGTCACTGGTAAGCTGTTTTTTTTCAGCAGGGTAGTGCATTATAGTAACTTTATTCAAAATTAATGACACAAAGTGGACTGATATTGTTTTTATGTCCACTGAGGGCAACCCTGTTTAGATACGGCTGAACAAGATTGATAATATTTGTAATTTGTTTTGTCTTTACTAGCGCTGAAACAGTTCCTCTGTGACTTGGCAACTATTTTGACAGTGGAATAATCTATCCAGTCATTTTTTTAAGGCAAAGATTTGTTAGCTGTTGCTTTTAAAATGTGTCATTCAAGATCATGAACTGAATATCTTTAGGTTTTGAACTTTTGCTCAGTTCAAATAAGCTGTTTAAATTTGTCAGCCCGGGCCACTGGTCATCATTTCCGGACATATCATTGCTGCATAGAACTTTCTGATTGCATTGTTGTACGTATATCTCATCTACGTGACCTCCCTATTTATTCAGCATTGAAGTTTTAAACATCTTGTTGTCAGTCAAAAGGGTCAGACATGAATAATTATCAGGCCCATCTCCCTCCATTTAATTGATTTGAAATTGCTCAATTACAAAAGTGGCACAGCACCGACTCAAAGCCTCGAGAGAACATTGGACCTAGTTTATGTTGCCTGCCCCCCTTTTACGAACTTTTCCACACGCAGGAAAATTATCGACAAGTGGGATGACACGTGAGGATTTGAAAGTTGAGGTACAGTTATGAACAACTTGGATCATGGAATAGTCACAAAAAGTGATCTACTCAAAGCTTGTTCAAGTTGGCGTTTCCCCCATATCGTGACAGCGTGTTTCATCTGCACATTTTTTGCATAGCCGCCGTTAGAAATATTTGCAAATCTCCAATCACTGTCAGCTGCTTTTATCAGACGAATGAAAGCTGTGGGAACTTTATCGAGGCCGCGACCGAACAAAGTGTCATGTGTCATGTGATTCTTGTATGAATGTGACCAAGTAAGTAAGTTGGCAGTGCAGTCATAGAAAGTGTGGACAAGTGTGATTCAGTTCTGCTACAGCCGGTCATCATACCGTACTTTAATGCAGTTAAATGCTTTTCATATTATCAGCTCTGAATGCCATCTAGTAACAGCGTGGGTACATCAGTATTTTTTTCATTCACTTCACATCTCTGTCTTGTGTTTTGCCGGGAGATTTGCAGGTGCTGCCTCAAGGCCGTCCGCCATTAACGCTGACTTGATTTGACACCCACTAGAAAGTTTCTCTGTGAAAGAGAAAAAACAACAAAACCCAACCACTCAGATCATTTTCCACAAGCATCTCTCTGGAATTTCAACTGCCCCAAAAGAGATCAGGTTCAGATTGATTCTAGGGGATTTATCATTCCACAGATTGATAACTGAACATGCATATTTTAGAGTTATTTCAACTACTTTCAATTCTATAAAGCAGTTTGATAATCCTTAAGTTTAAGACTGTTGATGGGACATAGAAGCTATTTCAAGATGTCACTTTGGGCTCTCTGAAAGAGCGCCGAGCATTTTGTACTTAGATTAATTGCCAGGTTCGTCGCAGCTCTAATGTCCAAATACACTAAAATGTTAAGAGGAAATAACTGTCAGACTATTGGGGTTTTAAAGTGAGGGACTGTCAAAACAGTGGCCAAGATGCAGGGTTTAAAAACCACGGTCCAGTAATCCATGTTGACGAAGGAAACATCAGAGGTAAATGTTATTGTGTTTTCCAGATCTGACCTCTGCACAGATGCTCCAGGTTGTAGTTAGAGACACGCATTGTAATTTAGACGGGAGAATTTGGTACTAAAGTTCGTCTGCCGTCTGCTCTGTGGTGTCTCTCTCTCCTTGAGTCAGCTCCGTGCATCGCTGACACTGTCGTGGTGATGCATTCAGGGGTTGTTGAAACCTTTCAAGATATGTCTTGTGAACAACAGCTGGGAGAAGCTTGTAAATTCACACAATCCATTTGATTACCTGAATATGAGCTTAGTCTTTGTTTGACCACTTAAAGTTGAGAAGGGAAGTCTGGGTTCTCTTCTGTTCTTCCTGAGTTGACCAGTCCTGGAGCTTGGCCTCTGGCTGTGGAGTCAGATCAGACACGCTCACCTCAGGTGTAACGCCGATCCCATCCACACCAACCTCAAACGCCCAGGATAAATCTTGGGTCACTGCATTTGTTTGAAAGGTGACTCAGCAGCCTCTAATGGCAGGCACACACTCATACTAACTCATCCTCACTGTGTTTCTGTATTTTTGAGCTTCTCTCATGAGTATCAAAGAGAAGATCCGGTAGGACACAGATGCAGACAAGCGATAGCAATATATTGATAAGCAATATTTGAAAGCTAACCCTTTTCTTACAACTAATACAGCTGTTGGTCGCTCAGTTTCTGTGAAGACTTCTCTTTTTTACAGCCTTGGGGAGCCTGTATGAAATACCGTAGCCTTGTAGGGAAGTAGCTTATAAATTAAGTTACCTCTATGGGGAACACATATTTTTGAATAGGAGGATCCCCGGAGAAACATTTACTCCACACACTTTAAACTTTTAAAAGCAGACTCGGCTTTCTTGAAATTAATTGCTGTCCATTTTTTGCAATACAAAACTGAATTGCAATGAATTTTAACATTCACTAGCCATTTGACCAGTGAACCAACACATCAATTTTGCACGCTGTCAGCATCCGTTCATCAGGTCAGATGTGGGGAAATTGGAGGCCGTCAATAGTCATAAATGGATGAATTTATGAACCACTCGCATGTGTCTTCCTGTTTGAGGACACTGGGTTCTTTCTCTGTTTGAACAGCAGATCCAAACTGTGCCTCACAAGAGCAGCTCAGATCCTTTGTGCCTGTGCAAATCCAAAACCCACTGGCACAGTTAATTTAAGTTTTTGCGATTACTCACTGTTCCACTTTGCCTGTTTTTAGATAATAGAATGTGTCTATTTTTAGGGCGGACGCTGTAAAGCATTAACTCTTGTTCAGCACTGTTTGTGGTCTGCAACAACTAGCATGTGTCATCGAGGTTAACGTGAGGAGGTGGACAGAGTGTGTGTGTGTGTGTGTGTGTGTGTGTGTGTGTGTGTGTGTGTGTGTGTGTGTGTGTGTGTGGAAAACACGTGGTGACGGGACCGACTCGCCCTCTGATGCTGCAAGGTGAATATTTGAAAGAGCACCAAGGGACATGCAGTAGTGTTTTTTTCTGGCATTAGCATGTAGCACTAACGAGCAATAGAAAATCCAATTCAAAATCAAATGGAGCGAGCAGGCATGAACTTTGCCCTGGTCTGTGGAGATCCGTGTGTGCAGACTGTGTAGTACGACAAGACTTAGTGTAGCCATACTTTCATATTTCAGAGCCACCTTAACTAAACAAATAGACAAGCAGAAAGAAGTTGTATGAGGAAACACACTGTATATTCTGATGCTTTTGTGTGCATGGTGAGCTTTGATACGATCACATTTGCACGTGTCGTAGGCCAACTACCATACTGACATTTCTACAAAATGTGTCATATCACATTTACTTTATATGTTTATTGCCTGACTTTTTATATTGGGAGGTGGAGGGGATGGTGGTGAAGTTACAGACGAGAAGCCTGGACAGCCAGAGAGCATAAGTGTGACACCACTGGATAGTTTTTAAGGACACAATGGGACAATTTCCAGCCGTGTTTGTGGTGACAAAAACAAGTATTTTAAGTCGAGGGATGATCTTTTCCTAAACCTTACAAACAGTTACTTGTGCCTAAACATAACCAGAGCATGAGCGTTGTCAACATATCTGCAACTGCAAACATTTATTTTGGCTGTTGCATTTCCTCATAAGTTCATTCACTTTAAAAATCTAATTTCTAAATATGATCCAAAGTACTTGGCTGAAGAGCCCCTCTGATGTAACGGTGCTGACTCCAGTTTCCTTGTTACGACCTTCCCGGCTCATTTCAGGCTTCTGAGTCAGCAACCCTACAAAAGAAAAGCTGTTTCCGTAGAGTTTATTGTATTTCAGCAATAGCCTGTAGCTTGGTTTAGTTGAGTGCGTGCTCTGTGTTGTGGGCCCACAGTAGAGAGGCAAAAATAGAGTTTATAATATACAGTACAAAGGAGCGAAACACATCCAGACTTTTACAACAGTTTGTAGGTTACTCACTGGAATGCAGCACGTCTCTTGGGCACTGCCATGCAAAACACACACACACACACACACTCACTGCTTCCTGCCAAGTTTTTCAAGAGTTAGCGGTGAGGTTAAGTTGGACCGTCATGTGGGTCTGCCAGAATTCTCAATGAACCAAAGAGAAACTACACCCCCGGCTCTTCACACCCAAACAGTCCCTGTCACCACTGAGAGGAGAGAGATGTTGTTCTTGGTCCGTCCCCAGACCAAGCAAACAGGCCGAGAGGAGAGAAGCCAGCGCATAATATTATATGTGTGAATGACTGAGTGAGTGAATGAGTGCATACTGTATATGTGTGTGTGAGTGTGTGTGTGTACTGTGTATCTGTGTGTATAAATGTGTGTGCACGTGATAGGATGTTGGTACAAAGAGCCATACATCAGCTTTCAGGAGAAGTCTTCATACACATTCACATTTTGAAACGTTTTTAGAATAGTTTACATTCCCAGATACGGACAGATCTTCATCTTTACCTAACATCGGCGGCTCCATCCATCAAGTGATGGCGTTTAAAGGCAGGAACACACTGGCCCAAACGTTGTCTGAAATGTTTGGGGAGACTCGGACAGGTTCGGGAACAAATCTGTTCGGTGTGTTCAGCTGTGTTGGAAGCTTTTGGAACCGCACAGACGGTGGTTGGCGGTCAGAGGACTGGACGCATTCGGATACTCTGATTGGTTGTGTGCTAGCTGTTCAATGACCATTCTGATTGGCTCATGTCAAACGAATACTGAGCCAGTACTGTGTGTGCTTTGCTTTTCTCTGATAATCTATGGTCTCCCGTTTCCAGGTTTTGGATTACTGGCACGAGTCTACCGCCACCTGATGTTAACACTTATTGCTACTTGCGCAAGCGCAGAGAGAGTACACACTACTGTGTAGTTGGCAGAAGTCGAGGCGGTATGTTTCAGTTCAACTTTTCTGCTGAACAGATCAGACGAGAGGCAACGGAGTGGCTGGATAAAGGCAGGTGGTCGCTGGTTTGAGTCTGGCCGGTGTGTGGGCCCCTTAATTCGGACGCATCAATATTGTGTTACAGCTCCAATCAGACAAACTCATTCAAGCCAAAGTAATTGCACTTCACAATATTATCCTGATGATCATCAAAATATGCTTAGAGCCCTTTAAATGGTTCTTAAACATACAGTGCTATACTTACTTCACCTTACAATTTTTTTATTGCATCACTGTGGAACAAACTCTCTGATTGTACTCATTAGCACCCCCTCCTCTTGTTGTTCAACTCTAATGAGCTAATTAATTGTTTTATTATAATAATACAATTTTTGTTCCCTTTTTCCCCCAGTAGAGCTCCAGGAAAAGTCATAAAAGGCTAAATGTCTATTTAAGGAGCGTGGATGCTGACACTGGAGATTACATGTGCTGCCTGGTATAAAAAAAGAAAACCTACAAAATAAATCAACTCTGCTCATTTGTCCTCTTTTCTCATCTATTTTCTCAGGCACTGGGGAAAGTGGGAAAAGCACGTTCATCAAACAGATGAGGATCATCCACGGCGCCGGCTACACAGACGAGGACAAAAGGGGCTTCACCAAACTGGTCTATCAGAACATCTTCACAGCCATGCAGGCAATGATCCGAGCCATGGAAACGCTCAAGATCCCCTACAAATATGAGCACAACAAGGTAAACTAGATTCTGTGTTGCACAAACATCTCAGCTGAAATAAAGACTGACTTATAATTCCAGAGAAAGATGCTGCGACGCGGCCACGGCGTCGTCGTATATTTTTAGAGCCTTGTCTATCTTATGCGGAGCAGCCATCCATAATCGCTTCCTGTGCCCTTTTCACACTTCCTGTGTCCTTACAGCACACTAGCCCTCCGTCACGTATTTGCGTATGCACATATAATCGCACAGCAGAGGCCAACTTTGACAGAGTTTTCTGAAACTTCCACTTCAGCAGGTCTTCTCTATTCTCCTTTTATTTTCCACTTGTTTCTCCGCGCAGTCGTAGCTTTGGGAGCTGTACTAATGACCTCTTACTCGCAGTTCATTCCCTCCGAGAGTGACAAATGGAAGGAAGTGGAGCGTAGTAGTCTCCGCCATCAGAGACCATTTCAGGGGTGACAGCTGACCTCTCTGCCTCGGCTCCTGCCTGCCTGGCAGTGGTCCAGTGGCATGCTGTTGCTCACTGCAAGGTTTCGTGGAGATTTGATTCAGAGGGGTTGATGGATTACTCAGGCCGTAATGTTGGGATGTTAGATTTAGGACGGAGTAGATTTTATAACGTACAGGTACAAATGGTAAGGGGGGAGGCTGCCATTCATTTAATCACTCATCAAAAAAAAAAAAAAAGGAAACCTAAATCTCCTGTCTACCAGGTGTGCAGTGGAGAAGACACAGTTTAAACCACAAGATTTAAAATGGCATCACAACCCAGTAACTGGAGCACAGGCACTCTTTGAGACTGTGCTGTTGTGGTGGACCGTCATTCTCTGTGCGCTTTCGCTTCCCTCATGCTCAGGCAGAGTGAAACTGAATGTGCTGTTTAAGCCCAGCAAAATCAGCCACTTTGAACACAACAAAAAGGGTTAGTCATCCCTCCAGTATGCTGAGAGGGAAAATAATGCTGCCGTAGTCAGTTTTTATTAAAAGTAGAAGAACAAACGCTGGTCTGGTAGATCACCAGGTCGTGCGCTTGTGCTGTGGCTTAGCCGATCCCCTTCGCTGCACGTCGCCTCGTCTCTCAGCTCATGCAGTATAAAAAAAAAGTCAAAAAACAGCCCTGCACACACATTGCATACTTAAAAACAACCATGCTGACATCTAACATCTGCAAAAGCCAGTTTGTGTGCGTACAATGTTACCGTGTGAGAGCAAATGGGTGAAACCAACCTTTTGATATAATGTGGCAGCAGTGAGGCGGCCTCCAGTTCCACCTCCTCTCTCCTCTGAATGATTAGGTTATAATTAGATAATAAAAACAACAATACATATGTCCGGACTGTCACGCTGGCAGCTGTGGGGTCAGTGTTTCTTTACATATTCAGGCTTTGTACTTCAATGCAGCAGGCAACACACTGTAAAAAAGTACAACAAAACTACGGAACACCGGTGTAACTTTATACTCAACATCCCTGTGCTCACATGAGAATAAAATGGGAACTGTTATACCTTTGACCTCTGATATCACAAAGGAAGCGAAAATGAAACCTGTCGATGGCGTCTACACCGACATTCCTACTGAAGGCCAAGATTGTTGGCTAATAAAAGCTGCCATGTTGACGAGGAGATTCACTATAAATACAAAACTCCTGTCTTCTCTGTGACTGAATGCCGCTCTGATTGTTTACTTGTTTACTTTTTTCTTGTTTACTCTGCCCCGTCCATTACAGCACATAAAACAGCCATAACATGAATAATTGTATTTTGTGCTGAATGACTTTACACTCTACAGGGAGTTTAACCAAATGAGGATTAGATGAGCAATATAAAA
Source organism: Acanthopagrus latus (assembly GCF_904848185.1). Taxonomy (NCBI): domain Eukaryota; kingdom Metazoa; phylum Chordata; class Actinopteri; order Spariformes; family Sparidae; genus Acanthopagrus; species Acanthopagrus latus. The sequence continues at coordinate 26,490,791 of NC_051043.1, forward strand.
GTCATGTTGGTATGTTTAATATCGGTCTGATTTATGGTAATAAAACCGTTTCAGCATTCAAGCGTATGTTGATCTTGTGTCCTGGGAGAGTTTTAACGGGAATCTGGGACGGCCACACTTTCCCCTTAATAGGCCCAGCAGGATTTGAGCTTCAGATATTTGGTCCATGCTGAGCCTGGAGGTGTAAGGAAAGTTCTGGATATAGAAGATGTGAGGGAGAAAATAAGCCAGTTATAATTAGGACCGCATAACCTGTATGTTGATTGGCTTTCATAGTTACTGTCTTTTGATATAACCAAAAAAAAAACAAAAAAAAACCCCAAAGTTGCTGCAGTTTTGTTGATTGAAGTATCACTTCTGTGCTTGCTGTTGTTTCTTCCCTCCAGGCAAACGCCAACATCGTAAGAGAGGTGGATGTAGAAAAGGTCAGTGCGTTGGAGAATCCCTACGTAGATGCAATCAAGAGCTTATGGAATGACCCGGGCATCCAGGAGAGCTACGATCGAAGGAGGGAGTACCAACTTTCAGACTCCACTAAATAGTGAGTTGAAAATAAGTTGAGCGTCAGGATTTTGGGACATTTCAGCGAGGACTTTTCTAAATATGTAGGTTCATTTTCTGTGTGTGTGTGTGTCTGTAGTTACCTGAACGCGTTGGACCGGATCGCCGAGCCGGCGTACCTTCCCACCCAGCAGGATGTGTTGAGGGTTCGAGTCCCCACCACGGGCATCATTGAGTACCCGTTTGACCTGCAGAGTGTCATATTCAGGTGAACAGAGAGATGTGTTCAGAAAACATCATTTTGTTGTAAATACTCACAGTTCATCACTTCTTTCCTGTTAGTAAAAGTACATAATATGTGAAAGCAAAAGTTCATTGAAAACACTTTACTGTTAAGAGCTCATCTCTGTTCTTATTATCTACATTATTTTTAGCCCCCTGATACCCTGTGTGAATATATGCTTGTCCTCTCACTGAAGCAGAACCAGTGTTTTCCACAGTAACGGGACAAAAATCTTCTTCCTTAGTGAATTGAACAGCGTATCAGTCATACATGAAGATCACAGTGAGAAACTTTATTAATTGAATACTGCCAACACTGTTTATTATTGGCTAGCCCCTCAGCTAACGTTTCTAAAGCCTTGAACGAGCCGCCTTCTTTCACACTGGACAAAAAAAGCCTCAAACATCTGGCTTTTGTCTTCAGTGTGAATGTGTATAATTTGCATTTACTCCCGCATCAGTTGACTCTGCAGTAGTCTCGGGCATTAATCGGTTCTGGCTTCGATCGGCTGTGACAAGAACACAACATCCAGATGAACATCTACATTTTGGCACCTTGTCAGGCACAATGTAGTGATGTGTGTTGAAGTCAAGGCTGCTGCTTTGTTGCTACTTATCTCTGCTGAAGCAGCATTTAAACATCGTCCATTCTGCGCTGAGTTTGATATAGAGACCGAAGTCAAATATTTTTATTCAGAAGCAACCACAGTTAGTGGCTTCGCCGCCTGTCAGCTGCCTGACTGGTACTGCTCATGTACAACTCTCAACAGAGATGAGTAAGAAGTGAGATGTCTTAGGAATCTTTGTTATCAGCTCTGGGAAAAAAATTTATTTGCCAAATTTTGAATGTTTCTGATAAAGACTTCAGGTTTTGAAGAAGAATGCGAGGAACAAAAACACACTTAAAGCGTGTTTGTCTTTACATGAGTCTAACATTCAGGCAGGCTTGTTCACAGTTTCAGTGCTTGTAGTGACTGATTTCTCACTTTTTGGATGCCGCTGCTGCTGTCTCCGTGACAGGATGGTGGATGTTGGAGGTCAGAGGTCGGAGAGGAGGAAGTGGATCCACTGCTTTGAGAACGTCACATCCATCATGTTCCTGGTGGCGCTTAGCGAGTACGACCAGGTTTTGGTGGAGTCGGACAACGAGGTGAGTGACGAATACGCACGCACTGAAAATCAGATTTATTTATGACAAACAGCAGCGAGTAAATGTAATAAACAAAGTGATTATTGTCTGTGCGGTGCTTTTCGTTTCACATTTTCATAAACGATTTTGCAGATTTAAAAGCTTTTTGTTCTTTGACGTGGAAGCTATTTTCTTATTTAAAACAATGGAAATCAGATTCTGCTCCTGCCTGGCCGTGCTCCACCTTTTTTTTTTTTTTCCTTCCCCTTGGAAAGCATTTGTAAATGATCAGCCAGCTGTTTTGAATACCGCCTCAGGCCACATCTCCTTCTTAAAAGGATATAGCAGTTGTGTCAAGTGTGTTAATGAGCAGCTGTGTGTTCCTACGTGTGCGTTCTTGAGCCCATGTTTATTTTTTCCCCTCCCGTGCTTCCTTTGCTGCATCAAACTACAGAAAACAGAGGACAAAGCAGCTGCACGTCCGCTGTATTGTGACGTCGTTAGATTAGTTTTTATAATATACAGGAGATATTCTGTTTAGCCCTTGTTATACGCCGCCGCGCTGGTGATAGCCGAGGCTCGCTTTCAGAATGTTGTTTTGTTCAATTAAGTGCAGAAATGAAGTGCAAGAAGAGGAATTAAACTCTCCAAAGTCAGCATGGCCGCCCTTCCCTCTCATATTTACTGCTCTCCCTCTGGTGCTGTAAAACATTTATTAAAATCTGTACTTAATGAGTGTGAAAGACTGCGGTTTAATTAACTGATTAACTCTCCCTCTGTCTCACTGTCTCTCTCTTCTGTTTCTGTGTGTCTTTCTCCCCACCCCTCCTCACACACACACACACACACACACAGAACCGTATGGAGGAGAGTAAAGCTCTGTTCAGGACAATAATCACGTACCCCTGGTTCCAAAACTCCTCTGTCATCCTCTTCCTCAACAAGAAGGACCTGCTGGAGGAGAAGATCATGTACTCTCATCTGGTCGACTACTTTCCAGAGTATGATGGTGAGTCACAGCAGCAAGTCTCGAGCTGTAACAACAACAACAACAACAACAACAACAACAACCAAAACATAAATAACAGTTAAAACAATATTTAATATTTTCAAATTGTGAGGCTGCATGATATATTTTTCAGATAAACTGTATTGGACACATAATAAAATACAAACTATTCCTTTATATATGACACAGAATTTGATATAATAATGACGTATTGTCAATGCAAGCCTCACTTTTCACTTGTCAGCCATGAGGTGCCATGTTGAACTTCCAGTGACCAGCATGAGAGAGTTGCTGTGTCTCACTTCAGTGTCTGCATCCTTCAGAGGAGCATTTGAAGGCCAATTACGTAACAACGCCGCGTAAAGGCTCTCCCAGTTTGAAGGCTCCTTCAAATGCAGCCCACAGATGCGGCCTTCTTTTCCCTCTTTTTGGAGGATGCACCACATCACATATTGCACATCGCATTGCCTCACATATCCCAAGATTTGTTGCGTGCCCGAAAAGAAGAAAGAAAGAGAGAAAATGGCGACATCACGTGGCGTAGATCGTCACTTTTGCAGGCCTGGGTGGCAGAAATCGTGAGGTAAGGGTAAAACATCTGGTGACGCAACCAGGACATGCTCCAAAGGCTAAACCGTCCCGTTTAACAACGACTGACGCAGTCAAGAAGGTCTTTCTAAAGGACTTGACATCGAAGACCGCAAAGGTCGGGTCCTTCGACAGATGCAGATCCTGAACACAGCAACAGTGAGAGCAAGAACACTAAATTTAACACACCTGCTCCCCATTCACACCTGAGACCTTGTCACACTAACGAGTCACATGACACCGGGGGAGGGAAAATGGCTAATTGGGCCCAATTTGGACATTTTCACCAGTGGTTCAGACATGAATGGTTGTGTGTTGAGTTATTTTGAGGGGACTGCAAATTTACACTGTTACACGAGCTGTACACTCAGGACTTCACATCATACCAAAGTGTCATTTCTTCAGTGTTGTCCCATGAAAAGATATAACAAAATATTTGCAGCAATGTGAGGGTTTCAAGGAGAAGGAGAATAAGTTCATTGTTCCCTCTCGACAAGTCAATTCACGAAGCGCTGTCCTCTCCTCTCCAGGGCCTCAGAGAGATGCCCAGGCAGGGCGAGAGTTTATCCTCAAGATGTTCGTGGACCTGAACCCAGACAGCGACAAGATCATCTACTCCCACTTCACCTGCGCCACCGACACAGAGAACATCCGCTTCGTCTTCGCCGCCGTCAAAGACACCATCCTGCAGCTCAACCTGAAGGAGTACAACCTGGTGTAGAGCGGAGCACTGACACACACACTGACTGACGCAAATCTGTGAAACGATACATCATATATACACACACACACACACACAAGAAAAGGAAAAATCCAAGAAAAAAATCTAATGGTTGCATAATACTAATTTATTTGCCATTTGTTGATCTCTTGGAGCCCGAGGGGCGAGCAAAGTCAGTTTTATCTTGCTATTTAAGAAGGAGGCAGTGAAATACAGGGAGAGGGGGGCGACGTACTCTGAAGGGTCGGCCAGGGATTCGCTGTTGACTGAACAGCGACGATCCTCATTTCTAGGCTTTGCGCATTGTGAAGTTCTGTTTTTTTTTTTGTTTTCGTTTGTGTGTAGTTTTTTATGAGAGAAAAAAAGAAAACTACTTTGTGCACTTGAGGTTTTGGTGGCTCGTTGTGTCCATCAGAGCTGGAACAAATGCAATGTGCTCCCTGCCTCCTGCCTTTTTATAAACAAGAAGAAGAAGAAGAAGAAGAAGAAGAAGAAAGGTTTTCATTCCTTTTTCTTTTCGTCGCTCGGTTCTTCTGAAGCTTGGTCATGAAACCGATCTGTAATCGACCATTTTCCCTCAAATGAGAGATCGGCAGCTCTCCCCATAAATAGGCATAAAACTGTGATTTTTAAATTATTTGATACCTATTTGGTATTGACGTCAGTCATTATTAGTATTACGTTGCATTTTCTTGGTACCGTCCAGTAAGTAGAGCATGTGTGACTGACAGCGGGTTCACCAAATGTTTTTTTTGTGTGGAAGTAGCTCAAGTCTCATGTCAGTTTCTCCATCACAGTTCAGTATTGTTGGCTTTAAAGATTTAAAAATTGCTTTCTGAGCTGCGAGGCGACATAAAATCAGCACAGTGCTGGTTTCACTTTACACAGACTGAAGAGAGTTGAGGAGGTTATAATTTATGACGCCGTGTTGTTGAAAGATTATGTTCAACTGTGCCACATTAACACTTTTTCCATTCATTATGGTGACGTGTGTATTTATTGCCAATGCCAAAACAACTCGACTTTACTGCTCAAATGGAGGGAGGCAGAATCGGACCGACCGACTTCACTGACTTGACTCCCGACTGATCGACCGACTCACTCCTGAAGTATTCAAGGATGGCGCCCTCACACACACACACACACACACACACACACACACACACACACACACACACACACACAGAGTTCGTTAGCAGAGAGGAGGACGCCACCACGTGTGCTGAACTGCCCGAACTGTCCAATCACGGCCTGCGGACTATCCAGTCGCATCTCAGCTGTGTGTTTATTATAATCGTCCAATCACAGCCCGGCTGAGTTGACTGTTCAGTAGCAGTGGAGGACGCATTCGGCTGATTGCTTCATTAAAGGGCGTTAAAGAGTGTCGATGTTCAGTTTGTACCAAAGTAAGCCCTCCTCGTTTCTGATTGGCACCTTTTTGATTTCCTCATTCCAAAGTTACTTTTTTTTTTTTCTTTTTCCATGAACATAAGCCTGTAATTTACATTTATTGAGGCATAGTGCAATTATGAACGCTATAATCATTGTACATACATCTCTCTCTCTCTCTCTCTCTCTCTCTCTCTCTCTCTCTCTCTCTCACACTCTCTCTCTCTCTCTCTCTATATATATATATATATATATATATATATATATATATATATATATATATATATATATATATATATATATATATATATATATATATATATATATATATATATATATATATATATATATATATATATATATATATGGCAGCATCTTTGTTGGCTTTGTAATCATCTTTTTTTTTTGGCAGATTGAATGTGCGGTATTGAAAATATGTATCTATGTAATTGTATTGTATGTCTAATGGCTAATTCATTTTTGGAAGAAAAAAAAATCTGTTATTTACATGTTTGTTTTTGTTTCCCTTTTTTTCAGAGGAGAATGTACATTTTTTTTTTTTGCTTTTTCTCTCAGCTTCAAAACTGCATAAAGAGGAATATTATCATCCAACAACAGATTGATTGGTATGCCAGTATTTAGAGTAGCCGGTCTGTTAAATTAACTGTTTTATATGAAAAAAGCTGCAGACTGAATCCGATCTACAGGGCTAATTGTAATCATTAGAGTAAACACATATATAGCTGCAATCACATCACACATTGGTTCTTACTCTTTTATATTTAGTTTCATTATTACTTCTCAATAAGTATTGATTATCTTTGAGGCACATTGTGATCCTGAACATCCCCCCAACCCCTCCACCAAACACCTTTCCCCAGGAGAGATGTTTTATTGGATGACAGGCAGGTAAAGTTAAGTGTTGCTGATAGAAATTCAGTATTTTAGAGGCTGTCAGACCATTTTTGCCTGTTTAGAACATTTACAGGGGCTTTATTTCTCTTACGTTTGACTTTAATTTCCATTGTGATTAGAATGTACAGTATTGCTTCAGGATTTATTTATGAGAAGACGCTATTAAGAGAAAACACACACACACACACACACACACACACAGTTCACATGTACATATTGCCTTACTGAATAAGCTGTGCCTCATGAAGTCTCATGCAAGGCACCTGTGTTTTTATGAGAAGTGAAGCTAGTGCGGCCCGATAACGTCCCTTTTGTGCAGCTGGAGGGGATTGTTCTTTTCATCACTCTGTGCTGTCGGAAGACATCGAGAACAGCTCTGAGCCGCAGCTCGTGTGGCTGAGATGACGTGATTAACCAGACACTATGAACACATCATGAGTGAATTGTAACCGGAACACGCTTTCTCTCTGTTGATTTCATGCTGAGACCTCCACGCCACAGTGCTTTGTCCTGCGTTTAACTGCCCCGTGTGTTTTGCAAGATGTCACAATCAGGACTGAAAATAAGATGGGCACAGTTAATCAAAATGATCGAAATTTGTATGACAAAACAATGTTGTAATGAAATCCTGTAGTGCCGCAGAGATGCGCTCGCCTACACATCTTGTTCTCCAGATGTGAAAAAAAAAGAACAAAAAAAAAAAGAACAAAAAGACAAACATGGGGTGGTGAATCATCGTCATCATCATCAATAGGATTCTTTGACCACCAGCCGCCTGCAGAGAGTTTTCAGGACGTTTGGCTCTGGTTTGGCTTCTCGCAGCCACCTTGGCAGGCGACCAGCACCTCACCTGGAGGTCCTGTTGTTTCCAGATATTTCAGCCAGCTGGTGAAATTGCTAACAAGGATGGTTGATTTTGGCAGGTAGCGGCTGCTTCAAAAAAAAAAAAAGTTAATACCCAGGCCAGTTCACAGCGTACTCGAAGTAAATTAAGATCTTACGATAACCGCCTACCAACAGTGGGACTGAATAGGAGGGAAAAAAAACAAACTGTGTCACTCTTCCTGTTGCCAGAGGAGATGTTTTGAATTTCCAGCTTCTCGGTGTTGATCGCTTGCTGCAGTAATCAGTAACTTGTGTCCCCGGCTGATGTAAAGTGGATCTTTACACTGTCTGAGTGAGCAAAAGAGATTCAAGGAGTGATAAATCCTGGAGTGTGACAACTGCTCGTGAATCTCAGATGGGTTTTTTTTACACAATGATTGAGGCAGATCATTAAAAAAAAAAAAAGAAAGAAAGAAAAGAAGATATTGTACTGCCAAAGATGCAGAATGGATTATGTCAGCTAAATATGAGCCAGTATTCAGGACTGTTTCCAAGCTATGTGAGAGACTTCACACTGAGGGAGCACATGTGAGTCATATCAGGCTGGATTTTTCCAGCAGGTGTGGACGTGCTGACACACAGTTTGGAAACCTGTGCTGCGGTTCAGATATCGAGCAGAAACATTACAAACAGAATACTGATTATACTTATTGCAGCACTGTAGTGTTGATTAACTTTCTACAAACTGCTTTCACTCAAATCCTGGCCTTCTTTTTCTGCCTTTAAATCTTGAAGATATGGACTCATTTTTTTTTAAATATCATGACTTAGTGTGACTCTTGCATCGCAGCATGAGCATAGTGCTTCTCCAGATGTCCGTGCCACATGTATTTGAACTCCGCTTTGCATTACAAACCTCCATCAGGCTCTGAAAGTTAAGTCAAAGTGAACACAGATGTGATTCTTGTTACTCTATAAAGTTCAACAGAATGTGCCCCGAGCATGTTGCCATGCGGGATGGATGAAGTTGCCTCTCAGAGGTTATTTGGGCTCATTTTCTGTCCTCTGTGATCTTCGGTCGTTTTTATTTTACATGCAATCTAAAGACATAAGGATCTGGCTTTGTTTACTTCCTGGTTTAAAACTCCTCAACACCACCAAAAATAAATCATTTATTGAGATGCAACCCAACAACACAAAGATAATCATGACCATGTTTGAGAAATTCAGTGCTTTTTTTATATATATATCCCTGAGAGATTGATGTTCTCGCCTCTCCAAGACCACGGGGGGAGAAACAAACCTTCACAAACCAGATTCCCTGCTGAGAAAAGCTCGACTCGACTCAATAGAAATGAAAAATATTTGTACTTCAGTTTTCCTGCTGATGATGAACACGTTCAGTCTTCTTGTTGTTCTTGTTGCAAAGCAATCATGATGACACAGAAGAGTCTGGACTTCTAAAAAATGTGTATGTACTGAGAACATTGTTCAAAAAGAGGACAAGAGTGGATTTACTGAGAGTAAACTGCAAAGAAAAAGCCAAAAGACTGTTTGTGGTTATTTCATTAAGGTAACTCACTAACTTTATTTGTATACTTAACATATAAAAGGATGGTTCAATGACACACACACGTTCAAAGTTACCATTCGTCATTATCACTTCCTCAGTCCATTTTTTTTTTATTTGCTTCCTGTTTCATATCAGGAGTGGAACTGCTCAGTATTTTGTATTATAATGTGTGGATGTGTGTGTGTTTTAAAGGATAAATTCACCCCAAAATTAAACGCAACGTTGTGATGATGGAAGGTCAGATGAAAGTTCATAGTTCACAAAACATTTCTGGAGCTTCACAGCAAACAATCGCTGCAGCATTCACCTGAACAACTGAAGTAGATGGAATTAAAAAAAAAAAAAAAAAAAAAAAACACCACAGGAAGCAATAAAAAACTGGCTCCATGCAGCCTGTCTGGCTTAATTACAACCTCCAGAAGCCCAGAGATCCCAAATTCAATTAAAAGATGAAATCTTCACTGTAGCTTCTGACCTGTAACTGCTGCACAGGCTCAAAAGCCTGAAGGTGTAAAAAAAAAAAACTTTCTTTTCAAAATAAGTTGGGATATCAGGGCTTTGGGAACCTTGGATTTCTCTGAACAAGCTGTGTGGAGCCGTTTCACATTTTATTTCAGCTGTCAGAGAGAACCTTGCAGCACTGTTTCGCTGTGAAGCTCCAGAAATGTTTTGCTGACTACGAAACTTCTGCTGACCCTCCATCCACGTTCAGGTGAGCAGATGATGACTGAAGTTTCATGTTTGGATGAACTGACCCTTTAAACAGGTCACTGCTGATGACTGCAGACTATTTGATCATTTCTCCATTCATGAATTTGTAACACATCTCTTTATCATCTTTACTTTGATGCTGATATGACTTTATTTTTAAATAGTCTCATTTCCTTTTTTCTGTCTTTTGCGCTCATAATACTGATCATGAGCACAGCTGTGTGCAGCTGAAGTTCACTATGTGTTCACTTTTTATTGACATCACATGCACATTATCATACTGTAACATTACTAACAAGAGGAAGATCCCTCAGAGATTTCTGTCCTCCTGCAAGATTAGAAGTGCTGAAAGTGGAAACAGAGTGAATCCATCCAGGATTTAATTCATTTAGACGAATCATTCACTCACAGCTGGCCTTCCTGCCCCCTTGTGGCCGTGTGGAGACACTGCACCGAGGCAGGATCCTTCACTTCCCATTTCCATGTAACGCTGCGCAACTTTGGAGGATGTTTCACACCCTGAGCTCCTTGTGACACATGTCGGATGTGTATAAAAACTTGCCAGGAAAGCTTCTCGCAGCCTGCAGCCATGTGATAAACGTCAGTTTACGCAGCAGGCCCGTGGATCCTTCTTTCCTGGCTTTTTTTTGTTTTGTTTTGTTTTTGTTTGGTTTGGTTTTTGTCTTTAATCAAAAACCTACTCCACCATTCTCAGTTTGCATGATCTCTGTGGGGTAAAGTCAACACAGTCTGCCTGCTCTGGATGCCAACTTCCCATTTTATCTGCTTCTATTTGCAGCCGGTGCCACGCCCTCCAGAAAAGGCTGGATAAAGTTGAACAAGTGTCCTCCTCCTTCACACCAGCCACAGCACCTTATCAGGAAAGATCAGAGCTTTTTACTGTTAAAAAAAAAAAAAAGATCTCTGGACTTTCCTCTGTAGCGCAGAATTTCGGAATATTTAAGCCATCGCATTCAAATTAAGAGGAAGAAAGGGGTTTAAAAGATGCTCTGCGCCCTTTTGCTGAATTTGTGAAGCGAGAGAAGGGAGCACACACCTCCAGAAGCCTCCAGCATTTTCACCTTGACCGCAGAGGGCTCGCTGGTGTGAGGGATGGCTGGCTGCTGCGTGTCGGCGGAGGACAAAGAGAACCAGAGGATCAACGAGGAGATCGAGAAGCAGCTGCGGAGGGACAAGAAGGACTCTCGGAGGGAGCTGAAGCTGCTGCTGCTGGGTGAGCATCATCTCAGTGGCCCCTCAGCCCACAGCAAGTGGCTCTTCGTGGGGTGAATCATAGATTATATGACAGTAAGGTCTGAAGTGGATCAAACTCTTGGCCCGCATTTTTCTGTCCCTTTTCCAGCCAGAGTGCCACAAAATACATTTCTGAAGCTGTTCTAAAAGTTCCTCCTGGTGGAGTTATATTAGCTGGTTTTTTGGGGGGGGGGGCTTGTGGTTAATATCCTCAGTGTGTCATGTGAAGGTTTAAATGTCCCATTACCTCACTGCTTCCTGGACGCACCTGGACATGCAGGTGTCATGGCAGGTGGGACAGGATCTCTGTCCTCCATATGTTCAGATGTTTTTGGATACTGGTGCATCAAGCACTCAGGTCAATGATAGTGTGAGGAGGTCTTAACTATTCTCTCTCGTTTCTTTCCTCCTCATTCGTCTCTCTTGTCTCTGGATGAAGCGGTCTGTCAGTGCGCGCTGGCGCCGCCGACGCACGGTTGATTTTACGCACAGTGGAGAGTTTTCATCTTGGTTATAAGACTCATTAATAGACTCGTTTGATTCTCACCTGAAACAAAAGAACTCCAAATAGTAACATGCAGAGATAGTTAAATAAGACAATGTGTTCTGACTTTGGCTTGTCTGAGATGGACTAAAGAAAATAGGGGATGAACTCCAACCTCATTTAATAGATAAAAATAGGTAAAGAAAATTATTGATTCCCTGTCCAGTTACTGACAGGAGAGATTTCCTGTTTCATGGTGTTTAAACAGGCAGCATCAGGTTTATATATGGAGATATTAACAGTGTGAAGTTTCTGAGGCTCAGAGAGAGTTTAGTTTATCCACTTGTCATGTCACAGTGAAGAAAGGGTGGACGCTTCCTGGTATCAGCTCACTGACTTGCTTGTCACCATCTTTTCTAGTACAATGATTGTGAAAGTTGCTACCTTTGTTGGATAAAATATTGTCCTATATAGAGATTTATATGATAACAGTGATGATATGATACTATCATTGGAGTTTTTCATGCAGACAAGATCTGGTATCATGATATTTTTGACAAAACATTATAGGGATGACTGTTGGTACCTTATAGAAATATGAACACAGTGAGATTTTTGCTTGATAATCATCAGTAATGTGGATTTAATGTTAAAGTGGGGAAAGACAAGTATAAGAACAAGAAGATCCGTCTGGTACGGTCAGAAAATATGTCAGTTTACTGTAATGCAGCCTTTAAAACCAGGGAAAGACAACACACACACACACACACACTATATCACACTGTAACAATATCCAGATGATATCACCATAACATTTTGGCGTGGAAATTGTCACGTGAAACAAATATTTATAAACACAAACTCAATGAAACCGCAGCAACAAAACAAGAATTTAAGAATTTAACACTGAAGTCAGCATAAATCGATGGAGGTCATGTACATATATTGAGAAGACAGTCGTGATAAATCAATGATGTAATGATTGATTGACAGGCCTTTGGGTGGGGTGTCGCCATGTGGCATCAGAAGAGCCTCCATGAGTCTGTAAGTGCACACGACCCATTTGTACCGCAGCAGAGCGGCTGCACGTCAGGGAGAGGAGTGACAGGCGAGGCCTCGGTCAGCGGCGCGTTTGGAGGCCATAACTAGCTGCTGCGGGCACACCTCATGCAAACGTCATGCAAATCCAGACCCGTGCGGGACGCGAGCTGAAGGTCTGCCTCCCGCTGCTCTCTGAGAACGAGCTTTCTCTTAAAGAGAGTGTCAGGTTTCATGAATGTACACTTTATTTGTCGGGGAAGTTCTTGTCTCGGCTCACTGTGCAAAAGGGGGGATGGTGGGTGAGATCTGAAGGGGGGTGGTGTTGACATCAGCACTCAGTGTTGTGTGGATTATGTGGATGGGGGATTTTTAGGGCTCCTGGAAAGTTCAGAGTGATTTACGTGGAGCGAATAAACGCAGAAAGAAGTCAGTGTGATGAGGAGGAACAGGTTTAACAGGTCACCGGAGGAGGATGATTCAGTTTTAGAGGTCCACTGTCCCAATTACACAACACGTGACGTGTCTCTTGGTAGATGACTTATGAGATGGTCCAGGTAACTCAAAGTCCTCTTAAGAATCAGATGACACAAGTTGACTTCACTTTAACAATGACGTTTATTTATCTGATCGACGTGACTCAGAGTGGATGTCAGTGAGTGGGAGTGAGGCAGGATGACAGATCGACACCTACACGTTCAGCCTCTGCAGTCACTTCACTGACACTCTGCAAGCGCTGGACGCCATTGAGAAACCCGGAGCAAAAGAATCAGCGGCGAACAGCGTGAAAGAAAGCGGGGATCGAGCGTTTTCATGAACCACCGTGCGGGCTTGCTCATTTGAATAGATGTAGTATCAGTATTAAATATTAACAGTCTCATGCAAGCACAGAATATGCAAAGAGAACAGACAGTCGTGGACTTGTTCACAAAGAGGAATGCAGAATAAGCCGATTATTTGTTTGAGTAACCCGCGAGTAAAAAAAAAAAATAAACAGGAAGAAGATCTGTGAGCAGAAAAACAGATCAATTTCTTTAGTTTAGTGTCAGAGTCACGTAGCTGTTTTCATGTTTTGTGTGTGTGTGTGTGTGTGTGTTTTTTATTGTGCCTGAGAACAAACAGTCAAGAAGAGACAGTCAGTAAGAAACAATCAGTAAGAGACAGTCAGTAAGAAACAGTCAGTGACCATCAGTGTGAAATACAGTCAGTAACGGTCTGTGACAAACAGTCAGTAAGAAACAGTCAATGACATCAGTGTGACAGTCAGTAAGAAACAGTCAGTAACAGACAATCAGTAACAAACAGTCAGTGACCATCAGTGTGAAATACAGTCAGTAACGGTCTGTGACAAACAGTTAGTGACAGATAATCAGTAACAGTCAGAGACAAACAGTCAGTAAGAAACAGTCAATGACATCAGTGTGACAGTCAGTAAGAAACAGTCAGAGACAGACAGTCAGTAACAGACAGTCAGTAACAAACAGTCAGTGACAGTCAGTGACAGACAGTCAGTAAGAAACAGTCAGTAAGAAACAGTCAGTGACAGACAGTCAGTCAGTAAGAAACAGTCAGTGACAGACAGTCAGTCAGTAAGAAACAGTCAGTGACAGACAGTCAGTGACAGACAGTCAGTAAGAAACAGTCAGTAACAGACAGTCAGTAACAGTCAGTGACAGACAGTCAGTAACAAACAGTCAGTAACAGACAGTCAGTAAGAAACAGTCAGTAACAGACAGTGACAGTCAGTCAGTGACAGACAGTCAGTAAGAAACAGTCAGTAAGAAACAGTCAGTGACAGACAGTCAGTGACAGTCAGTCAGTGACAGACAGTCAGTAAGAAACAGTCAGTAAGAAACAGTCAGTAAGAAACAGTCAGTGACAGACAGTCAGTAACAGTCAGTAACAGACAGTCAGTGACAGACAGTCAGTAACAAACAGTCAGTAACAAACAGTCAGTAAGAAACAGTCAGTGACAGACAGTCAGTAACAGTCAGTAAGAAACAGTCAGTAACAGACAGTCAGTGACAGACAGTCAGTAACAAACAGTCAGTAACAGAGTTGATCAAATGTGGACAAACTGCTGCATCTGAATCACAGGAGCTGCAGTTATTCTATGAGGTTAATTGTGTCTTCTGTCAACATTCTGTAATTAATGAAATTAAAAGTTTAAAATGTTACTTTCAGTGCCACTAGAACGACATGCAGTAGATCGTAAACCTCCGCCAAGGCCCAACAATCTGCTCCGGTTCAATCAAGACTAATCCATTATCAAATAAAGCAGATTTAAATCTGCAGGATCTGGATTTTTATCTGGATCAACATCAGATTGTGCTCAAGATTCGTACATCATTCCCAGAGAGATTGATGAAAAAGTTTTTTTTTTTTAAAAAAAACGCAATCAAGCAGCGTGAGAAAATAATTCCTTGATCTGTCACCTTTTTCTGGATACAGTAAAATGTAATGGGGCCGAGACTCAACCTCCATCCTGTTTCATGGAAATCTATTTAGTAGTTTTTATATAATCTTCCTGACAAACTAACCAACAAACAGACATGAAAAAAATAAACATGTTAATGTCAACAGGTGATAGCAGCACCACATTCATTCACACAGCGTCTGTGTGATGACATTTGTGGTCAGTATTTATCACCTGAGGGGGAAACTATAACACACCAGCCTGCACAAGTCACACATGCAGATGTGCACAAAGATAAAGGCAAATAAACATATTTGTTAGGCCGTCTCTTGCTGGTAAAAGTCCAAACTGACATTTGTCGAGATGTCTCTGATCACAGATCTTGAGACTCTCTGTCATACAGCAGTTTGTACAGGCTGAGTAGCTCTCCATACAAAAAATACAAGAAGATCTTTCTGTGTAAAAAAGGTGGAGTGCTCCTTTAAGTAAATACTGATTTAAACAAGAACAACACTCAGCAGAGTGCATACCTCCGCCAAGGCCCAACAGTCCCCGTCTGGTATCAGCCACCTCAATACTCCTGAGTTTTTTGGGAGGGCTGATTGTGTCCACTGAGAGATAACTTTCACAGAAACATGAAAAAAGACATTTGTTGAACAGCTGAAGTTATAAGTCGATTAGTGAGTAGATTAACAAAACGTGACAGTTTGGAGAAGTGACTGTTGGTAAATTTTATTCATTTATCAGGTAAAAAACAACAAACAACTATAAAATGAGCACTTCCAGGAGAGGAAACAAAGAAAGAAACATCTGATGTGGTTAAAAAAAAATATCTGCCACATTAAAGACAGACAACAATGATTAATATAATAATTGTTCGTGAATCCAACAGAATGTATTCAGCTCTAAAAGTCTGAGGCCTCAAGGGTGAACAAGTAAAACACAGCAGGCGTGCAAGGATCATGATTTGCCTCCGTCTCAGATCTGACCCGCCTGTCTCCTCCAAATCCGCCTCGTCTTCGAGAAACTTGACTTGTAAACAAGGTGCATTCAAATGCAGACGATTTGTCTGAGCCTTTGTTTGCTGAGATGTAAAGATGCAAGTGTTCATGGTGCCATGCAAAACAGCCAGGACACCAGAAAACTGCTGCCACCAGCCGGACTCTCCACAGAGCCTGAACACACTGCTGAGAGGACGTGCACACACACACACACACACACACACACACACACACACACACACACACACACACACACAGTGAAAGTCCCCGCACACAAACAAGGCTACTCCCAATATTCAAGGTGTGTTAACAAACACACATTTGTTAAACAAATGGATTCAGCATCATGTGGTCTGAATGAGAAAACTAGGAACTTATGTTGTGACAACTGAAGAGGGAGGTGATGTGCAGACTCTGTGTGTGTGTGTGTGTGTGTGTGTGTGTGTGTGTGTGTGTGTGTGAGAGAGAGTGTGTATGTGAGTCAATGCATTTGGAATTTATCATCATGAAGTGTAAAGCGTGCGTGTCTTTGTTTGAGATGGATGCAGATGAGATGGAACCATGAAACTATCAAACACACACAGTTTGTTGCATGTAACACGTAATGATGCGGCACGTGTGAAGCTGTTTGATTGGCTCTGACCCTGCAGGTACTGGAGAGAGCGGGAAGAGCACCTTCATCAAACAAATGAGGATCATCCATGGAGGAGGTTACTCGGATGAGGACAAGAAGAGCTACGCCAAGCTGGTGTTCCAGAACATTTACACGTCCATGCAGACGATGATCCGAGCCATGGAGGTTCTTAGTATATCCTTCTCTGACCCACAGAACCAGGTACAGACTGGGTCAAACTGGGCCAGTTCATTTTAGCTCAGTCAGATCAGTGAGAGCTCAGTTTTGGAGTTTATTTTAGTTATTATGTCCTTTATTCAGCACACATTTAAGATTTTAAGTCTGAATAAACATTTTGTAAATACAGCAAAATATAAAGCTGATAGGAATTGAAGAAAAGTGACTGAGGGACCAAATACAGCTTCAGTTACTGTGTAATCCCTCGAAATATCATAATAGAACAGTTTACTGTTGTCAAAAATGTTGTGTTGCTATTTAGACACAAAACCACATTAGAAAATTGTAAGGAATGTAACTTTAATAGAGGCTATTTGCATGCAAAGTGAAGGATGGATATGTTTTCTATTCTGTCTCTGTGTCTTTGTCCCTCCGTAGAGTCATGCAAATGCAATCCTGGAGGTGGAGGTGGACAAGGTGGAGGAGTTAGAACAAAGCTTCGTGATGGGCATCAGGAGTCTGTGGGCCGACGGAGGGATACAGGAGTGCTACGACCGACGCAGGGAATACCAGCTGTCCGACTCCACCAAATAGTGAGCATGAACACAGAGATTCTGATCTGTTCAGGTCTGACAGATAATTATTACAGAAAGCTTAGACAGGTGAGTTAAACAGTCTGACACAGTCTCAGTGTCAAGGCTCAATGATGGAAAGCTGTGGTGGGCCAACACTGGCTCCACCTCGGACAACCCTGATAAAATACATCAAATTGATTACAAAACGAACTGAGACTTTGTTTTTGAAGATAGACGGGTTATATTACAGGGATTGGACAGAAGACCTCTGCACCTCAGGCAAAACTGTTTCTGATTGGTTTTTACTTCCTGGTCAGAGTTTTTCTTTAACAGCCGCAAAGTTCCCAGATATTTCTCTTCATATTTCCTCTCCCTGCTTGAGCTTATTTTCTCATCTTTTTTTAATCAGCTATCTCACGGACCTGGATCGAATTGCACAACCCTCTTACCTACCTGACCTGCAAGATATCCTCAGAGTCCGAGTGCCAACCACGGGTATCATCGAATACCCCTTTGACATGGAGAATGTCATCTTCAGGTGAGATATAACGCTCAGGTCGGACAGGTGCGGGTGACTTTTGACGTTGCATGACTCTCCTCTTGGTGTTATGGCAGGATGGTGGATGTCGGGGGTCAGAGGTCAGAGAGGAGGAAGTGGATCCACTGCTTCGAGAACGTCACCTCCATCATCTTCCTGGTGGCGCTCAGCGAGTACGACCAGGTTCTGGCCGAGTGCGACAACGAGGTGAGAGATCGGCCCCGACAGCAGGTCGCCGCTCCATTCTGTTAGCGCGGCGTCATTGTTCCAACGTTTTTCATGCTGCCATTCAATTCCAGAACCGTATGGAGGAGAGCAAGGCCCTGTTCAAAACCATCATCACCTACCCCTGGTTCCAGCGCTCCTCCGTCATACTCTTCCTCAACAAGACCGACATCCTGAAGGAGAAGATCATGTACTCTCACATAGCCACGTACTTCCCTGAATTCACAGGTTAGATCGCATGTTTGAATAATCATCCTAAGGCGGGTCATTCTGTGTCACATGCTTAGATGTCTTTTCTCATCACTCTTTCCCAAATGCTGGACATTAAAGAGTGTTTACAGGTCTTGGTGAGTACGACTGCATGCGTGGAAAAAAAAGTTTGTGGGTCCAGAGGAAGTTAAGTTGAATTCAGCACATTGAAATAACAACCTTGACTTGCAGGGCCGCAGCAGGATTCCGGAGCAGCTCAAGAATTCATCCTGAAAATGTACCAAGAACAAAACCCGGACAAGGACAAGACGCTGTACCCTCACTTCACCTGCGCCACGGACACGGAAAACATCCGCTTCGTCTTCGTGGCCGTCAAAGACACCATCCTCAGACACAACCTGAAGGAGTTCAATCTGGTGTAAAATGGAGCAGGAGGACCGCCGAGGGTAGAAGTAACGACGCGAGGAGAGCCACGATAGGAGATACACATAAAGATAAACTTTACAGTGATTTGTCATAGTTGTCTAAACAGAGAACACTTGGATTTCACATAAAGTTTCTCCCTGTTTAAACAACTAATGACTAAAGATCCTTGGTGTCATTGTGCCGGTAAGAGTTCAGCTGTGTGTAAGCTGCTCTCTGGAATGTAATATTTATGTGTCGTGTGTAATTTATAGCATTTATAGAGATGTACTGCAGGGAAAGAGATACTTAACAGCAGAACTGAGGATGTGAAAACTATTTATTTTTTAAAGATTATTATGTAATATTACTGACCTGTCAAGTAGGCAACATATTTCACTAATTCTTAAAATAGTTATCAGAAATGCTCACGCACGTGCTGTTTTAAAGAGTTTTTTTGTTATTTAATACTGATACTTAGAACATTTTATGCCTTTTGCTTTTAACTCCGAGCCACCTGTCTTCTCCCGCCTGAAGGTGCCTTATTTACTCAGCACACTGAGTTTGTTGTAGATGTAAATAATCCACATTGTGCTGTGAGACAAATCCAACTGTTTTTCTTCTCATGAGATATGCAAAGTACACGTGTGGTGATTTTGAATAAACAATTATAGTTACTTATTGAAGAGCGTCGTTTGTGTGCGTGGGATCTTCTGGGTACAACAAAAGACGGATGACGACGCTGAGATTCAATACACATATTTTATTTCATTTTTTCGGAAAGAGCAGGAGAGAGAGAGAGAAAAAAAACAAAAACATTAGGCCACTCCAGTGTATATTTTGCTCCCCAAAAACCAAAAATGACAAACATTAACTGGCAACATAAACACTTAGTCGCATTAAACTGCGATGCACCACAAACCAAAAAGCAAAACCTTAAAAAAGCGTCAGAAATTAACAGCAGCTCGTAATAATTAGCATTCGTTTCTATTAAATATACTTTTCTCTGCATAACTCGTTAACATCGTTGGCATTGCATACGTGTGGTATAAAAACATAAAAATCACAAAATTACAATCTGTAACACCGTAACACAATGGACTATTGTGTGAGTGTGGATATATATGTACAGACAGTTTATTATTTTAGATCAATATACAGCAAATTGATAAGCGTAGTATAAAAATAGCATGCCTCTCTAAATCACACACTGAACAGTCTTCAACTGCAGCAACGTATTTAAAAAAAGAGGAAAAGAGTAAAAGTAAGACGACGTATTCTGAGTTACATGTGTTATAAAGCCATACTCAAAAGTTTAAATTAGTTTCCCTTTTTATATTATCTGGTAAAATTAACACTGTACAACATTAAATGTGCTACAACAATCATGGTTGGTTTGGCCTCAGTGTTATTCAAGCTGTTCTCTACCACTTCTCTCACTGCACTGGAACAGTCGAGCTTCTACAGCAAAACAACAAACTTGAATTATGTTCAGCGAAACTGAAGCTGAGTGAGTTAGACTGAGTGCAGAAAACTAAAGGCTTAGAAAAGTGAAAACCCTCCAATTTCAGCAGCATTTCAGACACAAGCGGATTGTGCGAAGCATTGAAATAAATGATCATAAAATAAATCATAAAGTGTGTGCGTAAGAGACAGGGATTTGTTAAATGTATACAGAGTTTCTGTGGTAAAATGAATGTAAGTGAGCCGTCCATTTATAGAGCTTCAGTTAGCATGCAAGCGTACACACTACTCACTCAGTCTTTCATCCCATGACGCACATTAACAGTCGACATACAGCATCGTTTGTGTGTTCGCACCACAACTCACACACAGAGGTAAACAAAAGGAGCATGCAGTAGAGAACAAAGGCACTGACACACACTGACTGTGTGTGTTTTCTTCTTCTTCTTTTTTTTTTCTCCATTTTTCTCTTTTCCATGTTTATTATTTTCTCACTCTTCTTGTCGAGTCAGTATTTAGGTAAACTCTCTCTTGCGTCCTCCAATTTGGCAAGAACCCACTGAGAATAAAACACAAGCAAAGTTATTAACTCCGACTGCAGGTTGGTCACATGACGTTGGTGTGGATGACATGCAGAAGCACTTTAACTTTACTGCACAGTACATAAAGCGTTTACACAGGAACATTTTTTAGTCTGAATAGTCAACTCACCTTGGCTATCTCAGGAGTTTTGAAGTTTATAATCTTCCCAAACTCCTTGGCATGGAAGACAGACTTTACTCTCTCCTGCAGAACACAAAACAGAGCGTGTAGTGCAATAATCTGCTTAATAATTATTTAGAAAACAGTCCTCTGAGGGTGAAACGTGAATCTTCTGGTTTGGATTGTTAATTAAAGATTTCTCGTACCTTGGCCTCAATGCGAAGTCGGCGGCTCTCTACGATCATCGGCTCCTTAGTGAACTCTTCAAACAGATACTGCCACTCGCAGGTCAGCTGGCCAAATGTGCCTTTGGTAACAAAGAATATCCCCCTGGAAAAGAAACCACACAACAACGGGTTAGATCTGGGATACACTGAGTTCAGGTATTCAGGAGTGTCGTGCTTCTCGTCTCTAACACTCACCTCTTGGTGATCATCAGGAAGTCGGAGTCATTGACCTTGGCATGAGCAAAGTATCTGTACTTGGCAAAACGTCCATTCTCAATTTTCTGAGGGGAGAGACACAGTCAGTGAATATCTAAACAAAGAACAAGACTAAAAAACAAAATGAATGCTCAGATATCTCACGGCAGTTTGTATCGACAAGAATTTTACACTTCACTCCGATGAAACTTGAAGATGTTGTGGGTGGTGAGGAAAGACAGGATGAAACAAACACGATGGCAGAGAGACGAATAGATGTGAACATTTTATTGAGAACAGGAAGACAGGGAATAGTGGCAGTGAATGACAGAATGATAAATCCAACAAAAAAGCTTCATGATATGAGGACTTTTCAACAATGATTGAAAATCTAAACAATGAGAGGAAATATTTCTTTTGTGGGGAGAAAATGATAAAAGAAAGAATAAGGTCTAACACAAGAGTGATGAAGTTAAAAAAAAAATAAAGTAAGACACTCACAAAATAAAGAAAACACATTAAATCATAAAATACATAAAAACAAATGTCTTAAATTACTCAGGCGCCTTTCTTTGGTTTGTTAAATCCTTCAGAAGTGAGTGAACTCCTGACTAACAGATTGGAGGCTCAAACACAGACTACAAACAGAACAACAACGCTACACTACAGCTGCCACTTTTCCTCATCACCCTCATCCTCTGAGCCACTTCTACTCCATTCAATGAAGGCCACCCTCCTCTGTGGACACGACAAGAGAGAAGAGTCAGAGTCAGAGCAGAGAGAACCGAAAAAGCCTGTTTCTACCGCTAAAGATCAATTACTGGTAAGTCTACTCCTGTCATGTTGCTATATTTAAACCCCCAAAATATAAATTAAATTAAGTCCAATCGCAATGTATTTCAATCCTATTTTAACAAGCTTACAACAGAAACATAACACACAAGCATGAAATGTGGCATCCACTGTGATGTGTGTTTATATAATTTCTGACATCATTCATAATTCAGCACGAGGGGAATAATCGTTCACTAACACTACAAATACAAACCTCCTGCAGTCGAGGTCTAAAGCTGCTGCTAACGATGGGTGACAAATTAAAGGTGAGTAAAACGAGGGGAAACACATGATGACGTCAGATGCTTCAACACAGAGCACGAGAGGTCACTGAGAATGAAAAACTATGTGGAGCAAACGCTGTAACCGTCGCAATCACAAGACCTCGACCAAACTGAACACCCTGGAGATGTTTTAGTGACGCCTTGAAAGATGCTCGTCACAACACCACAGGGGAATATCTTGTGGACGAATGGTTTTGGTGTTCGATGAGCACTGAAGCTGTGGCTCAACACCTACAGTAATTAAGACACTTTAATTTGTCACCTAAAGTATCGGGGGGATCCTACACATGACATCTTCACTATAGTCTAGACAAATTGTGTAGCTCTGACCTGAGACTCATAAGCAGTAACGTCAACCAACTCCATCCAGCTCGACAGCTACATAACATCATTACAGAATGAGTGACCCACAGTTTAAAGCTTAAATGAAGCAGAAGTGAGACATTTTGAAGCTACACTTAAATCTGTGAATATGGGAAACCCTGCTACTGACAAACTGGCCCTGAACCACATCAAGGGTGAGGTTCTAATCAACAGTATGTTTATCCAAAGGGCTGAAAATAATCCCTATTTTTCCTAAAAACCTTGAGGAATTAATTTACATCCAGATGTAACTTAGTTTATCAACATGAGGTAGATACACTGCACTGAATTACTGCTGCTATGAAATACATCCAACGCTGAGTGAGTGGAAGCATCCATATGAACACCAAATGCCTCAACAAACATATTTTCTTTTGAACTGTGGGTGTTCTTACATTTCTCGTAAATGTGCTCCCCTTTATTTCCTTAGAACAGAAAAACACAGCCGCAGAGGCGACTGAATCACTGGGAGTTTTCCCTGAAATCAGTTTACTGAAAGAATATTAACAAGCTCCGGTCAGCCTACGGAGAGACGATGATGCAGGGTTTTTTTTTGTCCTACCTGGAGCATCTGACTGCCGAGGCCTTCCCTCTCCTTATATGGTCGTATGACACCATCCTCGTGGATGAAGCGTGGAGGACGGAGAGATTCAATATCTTGTGAAGTCTCCGCTGCCCTAAAAATTACAAGACATACCTTACTTGTTACCTATGTGTGCGTTTATTTAGTGTAAAGCAACGCTGCAGCACATCCATGTGATCACATACCTCTTGATCCCTTGAAAAGTACTGCTGGCCATGTCAATAATGCCTCCAGTAGGTCTGGCTACAGCGCCAACCAGACCTTTGCCAACACCTTTGAAAAAGCCCGCTGCACCCTCCTTCTGGGCTCCTGTAAGATAACACTTCAGACATCACCACAAAGCTGGACACACAATTAAATAGTTGCATTAATAGCTGTATTTTTATAATTTTTTTCCAAAATGTTAGCACCAATCATCAGTATGGTTTCACGGTCCAATTCAACCTACCTTTAATAGGTTTGGTGACAATCCCTGTGATCCCACTGACAAATCCCTGACAAAAGCAAAACAAAAGAATATCACCAATTTAATTTAGGGCATCACTTTGCATTCTTACACCTGAACACAAGCTTGCGTACGTACAGACACTAATCCCTTTCCACCCCTGGTCAGCCCCTCTCTCAGGCCGCTGGGCTGTTTGTTCATAGTCTCTCGTCTCTTCTGCTGGTACTCCTCGTCCATCGTTATGGCAGCAACACCCTTTGCCATCGCACCTGTGATCCGGGAGGCTGCACCTGCTATTCCACCTGGAAGGCAGATAAGATCCTTCATAGTTACTTTTCAAAATATGTCTATTTATTCTGTAAGGAAAAAATGTTTTTATCACTCTTCATTTTCTGGCAAATAAATTTAAAAAGCTCATCACATTAAAGTTCATTGCAGCCACAACAAGTGACATGAAATATTTAAAGAAATGTTTATGTGTCTATATACCACAGCAATCAGATTCAGGTTTTTTAACGTGGGAAGAGATAAGTCTCCGCCATGTGCTTACCTACAGCTCCTCCCACCAGAGCCTTCACACCAAGAGCCATCCCTTCGACAAACTCCTCCGGCCCCTGGATGGCTCCCTGGAAAACCACAGATAACAGTCACACATGAAGGCTTTAAGCAGCCACACTGATGTTGATATTTTTTATCATTTAAATATTCAATATTCACCCTAGATTAAGTATTCCATTCCTACCTGATAAGGCTCATAAAAGAAGGCCTCCACTCCCTGTGACAGTCCTCTGATCAGTCCAAAAGGATTTCCAAGCACATCCAGGCCGAGCACCAGCACATACATCTGTTTGATAGCCTGAAATACGCACATACAGACACTGATGAGTCAACCTGTAGCCAGTACCTGATTGGTTTTGGTATAATACGTGAATAATAGACTACTGGCCACTTCTGCAGTGTCACTGTGCATGTGTCCGTGTGTTACCTGCTTGGAATAATGTCTGATGACCTCCCACTGCAGCTGCTGAGTGGTACAAAACTGGAAGGTCAACTCAAAGAAGGCCAGTCTGAAATAGATGACAGGATTGGTTAAGCATCAGGGACTCCTGAAACATCAAAATCACACAAACTGATTTATGTGTTGCTTGTTTGGGCTTTCGTATGTGTTCGTACTTGAAGACAACGTCCTGCACATCAGTGAGTGTTGCACCGATGCTCTTCAGCAGCAGGTTGAGGGACTCGACAGGAATGAGCTCCGTGTCTCTCTTCTCTTTCAGGCCGTCTTCTCCTCCGGTGCTCAGAGAGAAACTCAGGTGCAGCTGCAAAAACAAAAACATGACTAAACATGGCTGGCTCTTGTTTAAACATGTTCCATTTAATGTGGCTTGTGAACTGATTTTGATGCCATTCATGCTTGTTTTGTTTCTAAATTAAGAAGTTTCCTGCTTAATATTTCTTGATCATCTTATTTCTGTACAAACCTTGATGGGGGAGATGTGGAAGTACTCATACAGGCTGATAGGAGAGTTGTCAGCAGCAGAGACATTGCCCATTTCTGTCATCATATGCTCCATGTCCTTCTCAAACAGCTCCACCTGGAAGGAAATGTCGAGCACAAATAAAGCAGAAGCATTAATGTCAGACTGGATCTCAATGACACTTTTCTCTACTCAATGATGAATATGTGACTGCTGACCTCCTGTTCCGAGTTCATGATGCTGGCATTCTCAGGTGTGAACAGGTCCAGGATGGCGTACAGGAAGCCCAGATCGAGCTTCAGATCCATCTCTTGAATCAACACCTTGAAGTACCTGAGGCAGACAAGACATTCCCATCAGTGTTTGGCAGCAAAACTGAGAAGACCCGAAAACGGAGGACAGATTGTGGCTAAAATAAAAAGACACTTTAAACACGACTGCTTTTCAGGCCAATTGGATTGTAGGGGGCAGATCAGAATCAGAACTGAAGTCTGACTCCTGAATACAGAAGGCAGGAAAAATCTATTCACACAACAAAAGTACAGTACAGCGCATCAGACAGAAAGAAAGAGTCACTCACTTGATGCGAGAAATGTCAGAGTGCCCTGCTGTTCTGGTGACGATGCTGATATCAGTGAGCGGTTTGGGTTCTGCAGAAATTTTCAAAAAAGACCATATTAAAGTCTGATATACTGCAAACTGATGGACCATAATGCTAAATTAAACAGGACATGTACAGACCTGCATCCATGGTGATAGATTTTGGCAGTTTTACAGGGTAAAAAACATAAGGGAAGATCGCTCCTGGCAGCTGATTCTGGATCTGTGAGGGGAAAAAGAGGCATGTGACATTAAAAAAAAGCAACTAAAGACTGCTGCTACTAGAATGACATTGTTGTGTTTTATTTTTTGTTTTGTTTCTTCAACTTCTTTTCACCTGAATGCGGTGGATTTGGACACGGTAGGCGCTCTGTCGGGGTGAGACGCTGTACTCAATCTTTACTCCAGGCAGGAAGTGCCTCCTGAGAGGAGCGTCACACGGCTGAAGCATCCGCATGTCTGCACCGTTGGGAGTAAAGCACACCTGGAGGACAATTACAAACACCACCCAATCAATCAGTTGACAATCAATTAACTACTTGGAGCAGCACCTTTTTAAATTCAAGAATACAGCCTACATTGCTAACATGAAATAGATAGCTTCATTTGCACCATTTTCAAATTTGATTACTAGCTTATTACTAGTTAAAATTAAGAAAAGTGAATAAACAGTATTTAGTCTCAAACCTGCATGTTGTTCTCCAGGTCGACGATGGCGTTGTCCACGGGTCCGACTTCAACGTACTCTTTAAATTTGTTCTCCAGCATCTCAGCTTCTTTAGTGCTCATAGTCTTCCATCGGCTCTTCTTCTTCGGCTTCAATTCCCACACCACATCAGAGCTATGACAAGAAAAGAGAAACAAATGGGATGTAAAATCAGGACGTGTTATAGTAGCTGCAGGATTAATCAGGAGTGGGCAAACGTCATGCAATGATCCATTTTACTGCAGTATAATATTTGAAAAACATGATTTTTTTTAGGTAAAAAGCTGTATAAAATTAAGATCTAGTTCCAGTAATCAGAGCAGTAGGTGACTTCTAATTACTACTAATTTCTCCACAATATTTAGCCATATTTGTAACATGAACATTTGCTCTGGAGGCTTGAGTTTGGCCAGTTTTTGTGCGTATATGTGTGCACACACATATGATGTGGAGATCTACCTTGTAATCCCAATGAAGGAGACCTCCTGGCTGCTGCTGTTGTTGATGAGAGACACTCCCACGTTCTGTAGTGACAGGATTATTTCCTGTTCAGCCAACTGCGCCTTCTCGCTCTCACAGAGCATCTTGTAGATTCGCTGATCCTCAGTGAACAGTACAACACGCTGGAGACCTTTGGATCAACAATTAATCCAAATCATACAGACTGATGACTTTATTCATCTCTTTAGCACTAACTATGAGTTTGCAGATGTGATGACCATCTTAAGTGAATATGAGACTGTGAACTACACAATAACAAATGCTTTTAAGTGATCTGGGAATTGAATTTGAAGCTCTCTGTACTTTACCTTCATAAAAGGAGATCACAAACAGTTTTCCCTCATTGTTCATGTCCACCCGCAAGTCCTGAAAATGCAGAACAGACAAACACAAATATACCGTTTAAAAAAGCAACTTATTATTTCATCTAACAACGGTGTTTAAAAACTCAATAAAGGTTCAAACGTGTCGACATTTAATATCATTACATGCTAAAGATGTCTATTTATTAGAAGAATTGTTGAATGAAACCAACTCTATGTCTACAGACTTTTTAAAACTCACTCTTATCCAACACACACTGTATAATTTCCTAAAAATATGTAGCTACACTTGAAGTGAGACTCATGTATACTATTATAATATTTAATTTACTACATTAGCTCATTACTATCACAGTTTTTAGATAGTTAAAGTTCCGAGTGATATATCGACACGTGTGCAATAACAAATTTAGCCTCATTCTGTCTCAATGCTAAAAGCAGACATGCTATCAGCTAGAAATACAGTCAGAAGCATCTTTACTCTTGAAACGGTGAGAAATCAAGATGTCTGTTTAGTAAACTAAACTCTGACGTGTCTCTGGTATGGTACAGTACCTCCTCACTCTTCAGCTTCCCACTGTAAGAACCACATTTCCAGCAAAGCTCTCGGGACCCAGTAGGTTCAGTCCAGGTGTAGTGCACAGCTTTCCCAGCCTCCAGCTTCTCCTGCTCCGCCTCCTTCTGTGAGCTGCAGAAACATGAAACCCAACCAAACACACACATATTGTATGTATCAGAAACATCACTTAGCACCACCAAAAAGACAAGAAGTAGTATTCGGCAGATTTGAGATGACAGGAAGCAAATAATGACAGGTGGCTGTACAGAGTAACGGTAAAACAGAGGACGATATAACAGAGCCCAGCCACCAAGACAAGCATCCAATCCAAAGTACCTGTCTGACAGAATACACAAACAGTTCCCATAAACAGACAGAAATATGACAGTACGACAACAAACACTATCCCAACATCTCTCCCCGAGAGTTAAACATGTTCATTTTGATTCCGATCTCGATTCAGACGAGACAAAGCGGACACAAGAAAATGAGAGAAGCCATAATCTATGGATGGAGATGAAAAACAAGAGGATACAACGCAACAGAACGACTGGAAGAAGCAGGAGGTGTGATTCCACCGGCAGAATCCCATCCAGTCAGCAGCATTCAAAACTACTGTTTCTACAAGTAAAGATGATTTAACACTTGATAGTAGATCAAAGGAAAATAGTAATAAATGAGTACATTGGTTTAGATGTCTAACCTGCTCCTGTTACTTTACTTAAATGGTCCTGAAACATTTTGGATCACTGTTCATTTCCAGAAGATCAATAAGAGGTAAATATAGTCGGTCCTTTATAGATACATTTTTTAGGAAATGGAGTGACAAAGTTTTGAAACATGTGACTCATGATAAATGGCAACACAATATGATATAATGACATCATATGATATTGTTTCAATGGCTGTACATTATTTATTCCTCACTGACGTGGCTACGGAGCAGATTACACAGACAAACCAGAATCAGAGCTGAAGCAGTCGTCTTCTACTTATCTTTACCTGCACTCTTGATCTGAACACACTCTGAAGTCAAGTGTGACTGTTTTTCATTTTATTCATTCATTTTTTTTCCTCCCCTGCTGCATCATTTCTGTGTTTGTGCCCTCTCAGCTGCCTTGGAAACTGTAAACTAAAAAATGCTGTTCTTGATTTTTTTTTTTTTCCAACCAGGTGTCACCCACATCTTCCTTCCTTGATAAAGTTCACCATTAAACAAAGCCAAGTACCCAATGTGTTGCTCATAACACATTCTAAATAACTGTGCATTGTACATGTATTTTACTCTTTACTTTTACTCTTGTGAGTGTATGTTAATTAGATTAATTACTGTACTGTATTTCAATGGGGAATGTGCTGTCAGGCACATTTTTCCTGGCATGACAGAAAATATAAAGCTACTATTTCAAACTAGTTTTCTTGTAGCAGACTAAGCTCACATACTTTAAGTAAATTGTAATAACAGACTACATTTTCCTCAATATGAGAAATCTGGCAACTCCACTTCATTTTTTTCCCCCTCAATATGTTATTTGGCACTTACATAAAGACGGACAGCAACAAAATTAATGCAGCACTTTCAGGGTCTTTTTTTCCCATTTGGTCTTATTCTTTCCTCCTTGAATTCATAGTGTGTCAGAAGAGTTTTCACATTTTTCTACCTGTCCTCCTCCACTGAGAAGGAGAGGTCGAGCAGCTCGTCAGCCACCCACGAGGTTTCTGTCCGGGCGCTGCATGACCCACAACACAAAAACATAAATCTCTGTCAGCAAAAACAAACACTGTTAGTTATCATCGACTAAAATGTTTAAGGCTGCTGCAACAAAAGAAAAGACCATTGTCATTCAAAAAATAGGCAAAATCCATGTCAATGAGTCAATGGAAACAGATGTTAATGTTGTGCATGAAGAGATCTTACTACTGTCGACTAAATCAAAACCTGTTGTTAAATAAAATAACCAGCTGACAGAAATACCTAAAATAAAAAAAGAGGAGGTGAATGAACGGCACGGCACTAAGCTTGATTGCAACTTCTTCATCTTAAGTGTGTCATCTCCCCAACATAATTCATATTGAGCTCTTTGAAAGCACATTCACAGACAAGATGCAAGAAGATGCACACTCATAGGAAGAAATGTCATGCAAGTTCAACTAACACTCAACTAACTGAATGGAAAACAACAACTTCCAAGTAAAGAGAATTTCCAAAAGTTTACGTCCATGTTGTGCCAGTCCACCCTCAGCAAATACTTCAACTACATTTTATTTAACTTTAACTTCCTGACTCCATCTCTCCTGCCTCTCTATCAGTTCATTGAGGCCCCAAAATAACTACTCTGTTGAACTATCTTGACACCCATTATGTTTAATATTTTAAATTCAGTCCTTTCTCCTTGCCGTTGCCGGCCTTTTTGCAAATAAACCCTACCCTGAATGGTTTCCCTCTCGGCTCTGTTCTCTCACCTCTGATGGAACTGCAGAATCTGGTCTTTTGTGTGGTTGATGATGAGAAACGGAGCAGCGCCGTCGTGGTACTCAGAGAATTGGATTGTGGCGGAGTGTTCTGACAGGTTCACATCCACAATGATCCCACCCACCTGCAGGAAGGAATCAAATCACAGTCATACACACTGGAATATAGTACAAGGGTTTCTCCAATGCTCTTAATCCGATGTGAGTACATTTGATCAGGACGACACGTATCTGAACTTTTATCACAGACAGAAAGAAGCTCATTGTGCAGGTTGTGTAATAAACTACGGTAGTTAAAAAAGAGGGAAAACACTCATCTTTGTGTGTGTGTCTACTTACAGAGTCGTCCAGTTGCAGCAAAAAGCATTTTTCTGGTCGTGTGAAGTCAATAGTCTGAGGAGGCAATAAACAGCCTTCTACTTTGATCTTTAGCCTCTTGGTGTCGTTCTCAGGCCAGAAGGGAACCGCTGACTAAATGTGGAATGAACAAAAACTTCATTTAACCCTTTACAGTGTTTCATCTGAGACACAATTAACCAATCGGGATTTGAAAAAAGGTTAGAGTGTTTTGCATGTGAAGGTCTTGCCGATTCTAACAGCATAAAATATTGGACTTTATTTGATTTACAACATTTTATAACAATTCTCTGAAGGTTAAAGCTGTGAATATCTCCAAAAATAATATTAGTGAGAGTCAAGACTCAAGATCTACTGTGTGGTATTCATTTGTAGCTGCCATGACTGTGTATGATTATAGCATGTACGAATAATTT
Organism: Acanthopagrus latus; assembly: GCF_904848185.1. Classification (NCBI taxonomy): domain Eukaryota; kingdom Metazoa; phylum Chordata; class Actinopteri; order Spariformes; family Sparidae; genus Acanthopagrus; species Acanthopagrus latus. The sequence continues at coordinate 26,521,876 of NC_051043.1, forward strand.
ACAGGCTGTAAAGACAGCAGTAATTGGGGGGGAAATAAAGATGCACGTGCAAGAAAGCAACTGCTTTTTGGCTCTGACCTGCTCCGGCTGAGCCTCCGTCCAGGTGTCTTGCCCCTCTTCACATATGAAGACCGTGTTCTTGGTTCTGTTCACCAGCATGTAAAACGGCACGAAGCTCACGATGCGGGTCAGACTGAAACTGCTCGCGTCAATCTTCACACCAACCTGAGGTCAGACGGATGTCACACAAACACACAGAGAGTGACAGTGAACAAAACCACAACAACAAAACCTGCTTTGGTTACAAATAAAAGTCATTTTAAGTTTGATCCCAAATATCTGACGCTTTAAATAAAGCTAAGGTGTAAGTATATCTGAATTATTTTATGTTTAAATATCTTTGGAGGAATCTCACCAGGTAATCTTTGTATCGGCCTTTACATTTGACATCTCCATGGCTTCCAACTGTGTCCAGGGAGAAATCATCAGAGAGTTCGCTGTCTGAGATCATAAGACGAACCTGAGGGAGGAAAAGAATCACATTCCCATGTCATTATGTTAGTATCCGCACAGTCTTTGCATCTGTCTCTCATATTTGGTTATCAAACACAAATATATCGATACCGATATGTCTGTCAGAAGCCAATATCTGCCAATAATATCTGGCAACTGATATATTGGTCGGGCTCTACAAGTTTTATTGTGATACCAGAGTTCATAAACTGTCTTACCTTGTTGTTTTTCAGGAAGTATCGGGGCTTGAAGGAGAAGAGCAGGGGCATGTCATAATCCAGAGGGTGTTTGCGGTGGATATCATCAGCTTTGTACTGCAGCAACCTGCCTGTCTTGTTCAGCATCCAGTACGGAGAATGGATAGCAACCTCCGTTTGTCCCTGGTCGTATTTAACATGCACTGCTATGTCCAGCTCAGCCCTCCTGCGCTCAGACCCTTCACCATCATCTTCATCCTCAGCTCGTAGAGACTGGAACACTATGAAGGTGATTTCTTCCTGGTCACTTTTGAGACTGCATGACACAATAATTAGTTTATTAGAAAATTAACTGCAGAAGGTGAGTGTTAGTTTGTATTTGTCCTTTATGTAATCGGATGATATATACATAGATGCCCCTCCTATAAAAACAATTGATTGCTCAGTTGACAACCAATATTCCCAGAATAAAGAGACAACAAGAACACAAAAATGATGTAAACTAACATATAAACAAGTCAAACCTGTACTCAGAGGACCAGTCCTGAGCCAAGTAGTTCAGTAGGCGGAGATCAAGTTTTGATTGGTTGATGACTGCAGTGTGAAGCTGGGCAGGGTGGCCAGGGTTCAGAGTTTTCTCAGGGGAAGCGACTCCACTGTCCTGTTGAGCAGCAGGTAGAGAGAGAGACACTGAGTACAACAGTGAAAGGTCCTTAGATTATACTTCATCCTGTGGACTCTGCACTGCATGTCTTTAGAGTGTGTCGGCATTATGATGGACCATTTCTATTTATCAAAGCATAACATGTTCTTAGACTTGTTTTCTGTCTGAAATGCAAGCTGAGTGGGGTTAAAGAAACAAAATCTCAGTTGGATGCTGTGAAATGAATTTGATTATTGGCACTGCAAGTTGTAGTGCTCTCAGCTCTCAAGACTCAAATGAAAACAAAAACCACCCGACTCAGCCTACCTTCAGTGTGTAGGAGATGGGGTAAGGCAGCAGGTTGCGCAGCAGGATCGAAGGCCACAGGTGCAGCACGAAGGGCACGTCGAAGTTCTCCCCAATGTCTCCAGTGTGTTTGAATGTCACTGCATCTTTTACTGGCACAATGTTGACCATCAGCACACCACCCTCATCTCCACGGCGACGGCAGGTCTGCTGGAGGTGTGTCTTGGGCTGCTGGTTGCTGACGTCCTCGTAACTGAAGCCCTCTGAGCATTCAAACTGCTCCCCCTGATTGTCTGCGTCATCCTCTGTTATCGGCTGAAGGCTCAACTCGGACCTGAGGGGGGCAGCAGAGAGGAGATGTGGTGAAGTGGGGTGTGTGCCATGTTTGTGACAAAAGAGAAAAGGAGAGTAATAAAGGTGCGTGTTTATGTGTTTGTCCTCACCTATATGAATCCAGAGGCACACAGAACTCATCAGTGGGAAGAGATGTACCCAGATATGTTGTTCCTTCAAAAACTTTGAATGGGATTGAGAAATGATTGATGATCTGCATGAAAGAAGAAAAAAAACTTAGAGATTTCTTTTCCTGTATTTGAGATTTGATCTTTAATATGTAGGAGACATACAAGAGAAACCTCTTGGGACTTCATCCTTTAATCTAATCCTAAGAATCAACCGCCTAGCTAATTGACATTAATACTTATTTAATTAGCTTAAAGGATAAGAGGATTACCGCATCTTGAAGGGAGAATGTAATTTATACTAATATAATCCACTTTGAAGTATGTTTTTACTTATTAAATCAACATAAGTATAACAAAAATACATGTACAGCATGATTAGTGAAGTACCTGGAAAGGAGAGCGGATCTTGATGTACTTGCTGCCCTCCACAGAGTAAATCTGGCAGACCAGGAACCGAGTGACTCCTGAGTCTTTGTGCATTACACTGTACATTCCTCTGCCCACCTTGATCAGGGGGATCACACAGGCCGAGGTGTGGCCCATCGGAGCTGGAGGATGAGGGGGATAAGAGCAGTTCATATGCACTCGAAAGTGTTTTCTTTCTTTCTTTCTACCTGATAGAAATGTAGTGCATCACTGTGGATCTTAAAGCATACAGGTTCAAGAGATAAACCAACTCAAGAACAGCTCAGAGCATTCTGGAGGGGGTTGACAGTAATGTGTAATTGTGATATTGCAACAGCTTATGATTAACTCTCATGTGCATATACAGTAACGCAGGTTAACTTACTAGGCTGTATGTAGTAGTCCTTCGCACTCAGAGAGATCATGGCTGAGAACTGATCAGACTCCGTTGTGGTTGAATAGTCCATCCCGAGGGTTTCCCCATCCTGCAGCGTCACAGTGAGGTTGGTGCTCTGCTGACCGATGGGACAGAACATCTCACTGTGGCGGACGGACACCGGCAGGCCCAGGCGGTTCTTCACCACAAACGGAGCTTCATCCTTCTGGAAAGATTCAGCTGTCTGTTTAGCAGCCTCTGCAAATGCCTGAGGAAAGGTGAAAACATGAACGTTATAGACGACTTCTCATACTTAGACTTCTTGGTGAAATGATTAAAGCTCTTCTCTTACCGTGCCCAGGTTACTCAACATGGCCAGTCCACATTTGGAGAGGGTGATGTTGAGCTGGTCTTTACTGCTGATGACAATGACTGTCTTATAGTCTGGGACATTGTAATCCACTTCATCTGACAGCCCTGTGTACTTCATTGGTTTCTTCTTCATCTGGTTAGAGGGGAATAGAGAGCGTGAGCACATCTGTGAATAAACTGTGTGTACTGTATGTGTGTGACTATGTGTTTATGTACAATACATGAGCACCTTCAGTTCAAGCGTCCACGGTCTGAAACCATCTCTTGTATCGTCTTCTAAGGGCTCCAGCAGTGGTTCCCACACTCCCATCATCTCATTGTAATAGTGTACCTAAAGGCAAAACACACATGAAGTCTGGCTATTACAAGCTGGAATATTTTGAAATATCGTAGTAGATTATCATCATCATCAGTAAATAGACCAAACAATATCAAAAACACACAAAACAAGAGCAGAAGTCAAACATTGTCCAGCGATATTTTACAGTGAACGGTTCTGCGTCTGTTACCTCGAGGTTGAGCTCGCTGTGTAAGTTAATAAGTGTGGACCAGTTTTTCACATCGCCATGGAAGGAGGACTTGGCCAGAAGCATGGGCATCGTGCGGTGTCCCACTCCAGCCTCCAGAGTCAGACAGATGGATTTGATGGTCACCTGCAGCAATGAATGGCCAAATAATTTACTCATTATGTTCTCATGTATTAAACTGGAATATAATAATTATAGTTTTATATGCAATTAAATACATTTTAAAGTGCTACTTGAAAAGAAATCTATGATTTGTAATATAAAAGAGACCAAAGTTGACACATAGAAACTGCAAAACAAATCACAATTAACATAATGTTATAGCTTGTAATCATGTATCACTATAAGTCACAATGCAGCTAAATACCTGTAGTGACTCTCCCTGTGGTATCAATGGGGCCAGAGATGCTGTGTCTTCATCCCCATCCTCTTCTAGGAACCAGAGTTTGAGCTCCTTCCAGCCCCGTTTCTCCCATAAGTCCACAGGAGCAGGACTATCCAGCTCCTCGGGGGTCTCTGCTGTGGGTGTCAGTGCTGACTGTATGGTGATCACCGTGTTGATGATGATTGGAGATACCTGGGCAAAGAGATAAAATCTTACACCAATTTCACAGATGAAAAGATACATTTCTATTTTGTGCAAACAGTTAGCATTGTTTGTGTCAACATTTGCTTTAATTTCCATCAGCTGCAGCAGATTTAAACCTGTATGACCAAAGCTGACTGAGCATAATATTTTGTATATGCATAATGTACACGAGGCAGTCGAGTCGATCCCATTTATTTTACATTCCTGGGGTCTTGTCAAGAACTACCTTCAGGGTGAGAGCACTGATGGAGACCTCCATAGCCTGAGGGGATGTTGGGGACTCTTGAGTACTCTGGAAGAACACCTGACAAGGTTGCAGCACTGTGGTCACGTTGTTTTTCCTCTTCTCTCTCAAGAAGGGACAAGCCACGACCTAAAATAACAACCATAGCAGTAATTTTATATTCGTTATTGAGGCATGCTAGTCAACGTTTCAATTCTTTCATAATTATCTTTACAGTGACAAAACAAACCTTGAGGTCTTTGATACCAGCAGTCATCTGTGATCCCTCTGCTCCACTTTTCATCTGTAGTTCACAGTGTGTGGTCATCACCAGGGCCGGGGCGTCAGCACGCGTCAGGTCGGCCACAAACACGATCTCTGGGTTACGCACCAGAACGTTCATCTCTGTTTTTGATACCACTGCTGGAGCTGCAGCTGACAGTGGCAGAGAGTATCAGAGTAAAAACATCAGCTCAGGCCAAAAGACAACAGGGTACACAGAACAGGTATATATAACCCATTATGTTACCACAGACACAAAAATGTCATCTAACTAAATAAAAACTGATTTCAGTAACTCACCTGACTCCTTTGATGTGACAGACGAGTTAATGTTCTTTTTATCGCCTCCTCCTGAACTGCTCTTTGGTTGTGGGGCTTGAGCAAAACCTTGCTGAGTGGCTTTGAGGAAGATATCTGCCACGGTGAGCAGGAACTCCATGCTGGCACACAGGTACACATCCTGCACCACTGTGTCCAAAGTGGTGCCATCATGGCCTTGACGGTAGTTTACCTCCACCATCATGTTCTGTTCTGCACCAGGACGCATTGCCATCATCCTGGAGAGGATGATGTAGTTTAAGTGGGTTGTGAAGTAGAGGACAAAGTGAGACATAAGTATACAGTCAATGACACAGACGGTCGGAGACAAATACTGTCATGAAAGAGGGACTGGGAGAGTAGTGGTGAGAATGAGTGGTGATTATCATCATATCATCTCCAGCAGAGAACATTCGCTCTACACAATCTTTTTAGACATAGAGATAATTATGATACATGGCGGGACAGCTCATCCCATTTTCTTACTAGAGCAACTAAGATCACACTCACACTCTTTACAAAAGCAGCATTTGAGGACAGGCAACGAGAATATTTCATCAAGCTGGACATATTGTTATCTGTGCTAGCATACTGTATATTGCAGGAGCGTAGATCTTTAACATCGTGGGATCTTTAACACTTTGAGCGTTGCCATTTTCATGGTTTATAAGGCAGGATGCACACAAGTACACATCTCTGTCTGGATGTGCATAGATGACGCTCATCTGAATGTGATTAAAAGTGTACATCAAGGTGTGCATCTGTACTGATAAATGTATTCATTTGTCTGTGTGTGTGTGCACCTCTAGTACCTTGGCGTGACCATCTTGATTCTGGGTCTCTTGTCATCAAGGAGGCAGGCAGCCAGTCGCACTGAGGCCTTCATGGAGCTGTCGGAGAACATGTGTACGGAGGTGGAGATGGTGCCCAGAGTGAACTCTGCTAACTTCAGCTGCTCATCATGTGAATCCATCATCTGTATCTACATTATGACATAAACAATGTGTTAGACAGTGATAGGGAGACAGGCATCATTTGATTTGTTCACATATCACTTGTGCGTGACTTGAGTGTGTGTGTTTGTGCGTGTGTATAAATTACCACATTCTCATTAGGACTATATAAGACCAGCGTCATTGAGTCGAACTTGAAGTCCAGTTTGAGCGTGCTCTTCAGCTTGCTGTTTTTCTGGGTCTCCACAACTGCAGCTGTCACTACTGTGTTACCTACAGAACCACATGTTTAAAAGATGTGTTAGTTTTGGGTTTTACAATGGTTCAAAATACATTTTCAGATTTCAAGATTGTCACGGTTCCGGAAAACCTGCACATGTCAAACTCTAAGCTAAATATGGTCTATTTTCATTTTGTGGACAAACAAAAACATATTAATTTGCTGATTAAGTATCTTATGTCTGATTCTTATGTTTAACACCACATGTAACAATGCAAACAAGCATAACCACAAGCCCTTACTGCTGGCTGGTCCAGTGGTTCCAGAACCTTGTGATTCTTTGTTAGATACAGAGTCAGAGGAGGGGTCAGTGGTGGGTGGACGAGCTGGAGGAGGGTCTGCGTCTGACTTCTCTGACAGGTTCTCACTCAGAGTCCTCAGGACCACTATCATGTCATCCTGGCAGAGAAGCAGCTGTTGGGAACAGACACAGTTTTTTGATATTGCAATATTGCAATAATGTACTTGTCTTGGGATCAAACACCAGAACATACAAAACACACAAAGACAGACAGATTACATAATTACTTTCTGATAGCTCTAACATCCTAATGGAGCCTAATCTGTAGGCCAGTTAATTATCCAATAAAACAAATTAAAAGAAACTTTAAAAGAAAACAAAACGTACACTCATGGGCTTAAGATGAGCAATGATCTCTATGTCAGGTATGCTGTGGTACCAGTTGGATGAAAGATTTCTCAGGATTTCCAAGTCCAGGCTGACCGGTTTCAGCAGCTGGGTCTCTCCCTGAAAACCTTCATTTATGTATGTGGTCCTGGAAGTACACCAACACACAAGTAATAAAAGACATTATCAAGAGAAAATTATTGATTATTGTAAATCTAAAATGTTCAGTTTTTACTGCTTTGCAAAGAACCTGAATGTCATCACTTTATATTTTATCTAAACCCGCTTTTTTAATTATAACTCCCTCCCTGGTTTCTCACCTGTACATCTTGAGGTCGGTCAGTCTCACAGACATTATATCCACAACAGGCGGGATCTTGACATCACTTTTAAAGGGCTTCTTGGTGAAGCTGTTCTTGACAGACAGCAGACCGAGGTCAGCGACAATGACATTGAAGGAAGAGGACGACTGGGGCAGGAAGATGACGGGTGCATTAAAGTGGACGTTCAGAGCGATTCGAGTGCTCCGCTCTGCCAGCTCCTTCACACCTGACGCTGCCTTTTCCGCAGCCTGGACTGTCACCTCTGCCAGGGCCTCTTTAGCCTCCTGGAAGTTATTGATGAATGCCTGAGAGCAAGAAAGAATGGAAAACAGCAGAGTGTAGGAGACAATTTAATAGAAGTTGGTGCTAGAGTGCAGAACACACAGGTGAACTGAAAGTGTTAAAAGTCTTGGGATGTGTTATTCTTACCAGAATGGAGGAGACAAACTTGTTGAGGAAGATGACTTGGATGCATCCCACAGTCAGTGTGACAGAGGTGTCAACTTTAGACATGTCCAGATAGGCGTCTCCTTCTGTTGCATTTGTAAAATTCACCATGCGGAAGGAAAACACCTCCTTATCTGCTATAGACACAGCCTGAGAGGTGAAACAGGACAAGAAAGCAGAATTGAAATAAACAGAGCGATACGGGAAACAGAAATCAGAATCGTTGGACAGCTATGATTCTTATCCACAGTGACTTCTGTTTCGTTAAACTACATAAGCAGTTTCACATTTTGAAGAAAGGCCACTCGCTGATTGTACCTTCTTGTAAATCGCATCTTTGTCACAGTCCAGGATCACAATGTTCTTCAAGTTGGCCAGAACCTCCATCTCCTTCTTTTTCATCAGAATCTCAGAAACCAGACCTGGATGGTTAAGAGAGCAGGACAGTGAGACACCATTTGCTTGCATTTCCAGCTTCATGGCGTACAAGTGCAAAGCATGGGACATCGACACTCCTATACCTTCAATACTAATCTCAGAAATCCTGGCTTTCTGTCCTCGGATGAAAACTTTCAGACAGCGCAGATCAGCTCTGATATGAAGATTCACCACATCTGCAAACTTTGAATTCTTTGTACCTGTGAAAAAAAAAGGCAATGAGAAAAAAGAGGTGAGTAATTAAAGACCTGTAGGAAAGGCGATGATCGAAGAATGACGGCTTTGGAGCGTGAACATTAATGAAACTCTGAGAGGGTTTATGAGGGTCAGTTACTTTTTTTCCTGGTTAAAATAGCTTCGCCTTTCTTCTCTCCCTCCTTTTCTGCCTCTGCCTCGTCCTCCTCGGGGATGGTGGGGAGCTCCTCCTGCCCTCCCTCCTTCTTAGTGGATGGAGGAAGGAGGTTGTTGAGGAAGTTCATGGTGTTGAGCAGAGCCTCTGTATGAAGATGGACATCCAGGGATGAGAAGGTCACCTGATGGCGAATGCAATGACACAATGTCAAGTTAGTGGCTTGTATAGAAGAAGAATAAAATGGCATCTTTTACATCATGTATCGCTGTTTCATTCTTATAAAGAACATAAGAATAAGTTCAGTTTTAACAGTGTAAATAGCATCATTTTCCAGCACTGAATAGTTCATATTTTAAACCTGCATACACAAGCAATACATTTTCCAATACAGCAGGAAAGAAGAACACAGAAGCATCTGAACTTGAGTTGTTAGTTTCCCTCACCTTGATGAGCTGCTCTGTATTGTTGTGTTGGGACTTGAATTCAGGACCGTTCTTATCAGCCTAGGGAAGATAAACAATCCTCAATCAGAAAGCCATGTATCACCATGAGGAAAATAATCATTCGATATAATGAAACTTTGTGAAACTACGGTAAACGAGTAGATTTTAATACATACTTTAATGTATTCCAGGGTGAGCAGGTCAACCTCTGAGTTATCTAGAGTGGTGATCAGCTGAACCTGCTTCTCTTCAGAATCTAAACAAGAAGCAAACAAATAAAACATGACATAAGAACTATAGCCATGCCTCACCTGACTTTTATTCACAAGTGCGTAATCTAACTTCTGAGTAATGTCTCCATAACTGGCTGAGGTCAAAGTGAGGGCAGTCAGAGACAATCCTGCAAGCATCTACTGACCCATGTATTCAGGACACTTGAGGCAGATCTCTCGTAGGTAGGTGTTAGATGTCATGTCAAAGGTGCGCAGTTTCAGTTCAGTGCCCAGACCCTCTATGTCCAAGTGGAGCACTGGGATCTCCTCATCTCCAGAGAGACGACACAACTGAACTGAAAACTTGATGAACAAAGAAGATACAGAAGAAGACAACATGAAGAGAGGAAAGGGAAACAATGGGTTAGAATAACTTAACACCAATATCACGGATTGGCTGTCAGCTCAACAGGAACTCTCTGTACCTCAGTGATTTCAAACGTCATGACAAGGTCAGTCATGTTCTTTGGAGCGTCCTCCTTGAACAGACTTTTTCTTTTGTGTAGGTCTCCGTACCGCAGCGGCATGGGATTATCCGAAAAGAAGGCTTGTTCGCTAATGGGAGAGCTAGGAGCATCGTAAAACAAATCTTCCTCTGATCCTGAGGGGTGGCAAAAACACACACAATGACCCAACTGGTATCTATAGGCATACACAGTGTTACGGGATAATATAGCACAATTATTATTGGCTATTACCCAATGAGGTGATGCTGATGGTCTCACAAGACTCGAAAATGAGAGAGGAACGTTGGTCAGCCAAGTTTAGAGGTCTTCTGGGAGTGAGCTGTGGGGTGAACTGTTTTGGCTGAGAAAGAGAAACATCAGCAAAAAAACGTTTTAATTTACGTAATTCATAAAAAATCTGCCATTTATTAAAAGTTGTAAAAACGTGTTTCTACCAACAGCAACAATTAATTTATTCAGAGGTGTGACAACTGAAGACAATTCCAATTTCATTTTCTCCCGGATTTTGCCCAAACCAGTTTTAACATTATTATTCCCACTAGTTCATTTATCTGATCCACACAAAACGTCGACAGGAACCACATTTTAGAAAATCAAAGTCCAGGAACGATCCTGCTGTTTTTACCTTTACTGAGGATGAAGCAGCGCCCTGTGCAGCAGGTCTGCTCTCAGGCAGTGGGATACTCTCCACCAGCTCGAGAACACTTCGAAGTTTATCATCAGATATACGAAGAGACAGCAGAGGAAGCTCCCCAGACATCTTGTACCTGGAACACATATGCAAACATGGATTTATACAGATACACACAGAAAAAATACTAACTTTAAAAACAAAATAACTGCATTTTTAGGGAAAAAAACGTACTTTGCCATGCGGGAGTCTTTGACAACCATCGCCCTGCTGAAGACCACTTTTAGATCGACTGGCTCTAGGATGTGGAGAGGTGACTGTTTCAGCTTACGGGCTTTTTTCCAGTCGCCATCTATCACACAAACAAAAGTGGTACATTTATTTTTATTGCACGCACGCACACACACACAAAAACAAAGACATACAAATATAAGACCTTCTCAATCCTATTTTCCAAGTATAATTTGTATAATACTGTAAAATTCATCAAAAATATCTAAAACATTTAAAAACAGTCATTTTGATGAACTCTCCACTCCAATGTGACTAACTCTCATATATGACAGGTGCATGCTCTCCTGTTTATACCTGGTTTGCTATAAAGGAACTGCAGGCTGCTTAGTTGTATGTCAAAGCTGTCATATGCTCTGGATATGATGTCTTCAATGTTGCTGGAGCCCACTGACAGCTGTGGAAGGTGCTTCTTGCTTTGACTGGACATCTGGAAAAGCAACAGAATAATGGATCTCACATGTTACAAATGTCTTTACAAATGTTACAAATTTTTCTGTACTTCGTGGTTAATTATTGTGGATTTTGTGTCATATTTTCATCCCAGTGTCAAGCTTTGCACTTTCTGACCTGGAAATGTCCAAGATCCAAGAGCACAATGTTCTGGGTGCCATTGTAAAAGCCGGTCTGTGGAATGATGACGTAGGAAGCCATCAGATTCACCTTCAGGTCCATAACTTTCTGTGTTTCAATCACGTACATTAGACCTGAAAAACAAAATGGCATTGAGCTTATCAATCATAACCAGAAGAAAAAAAATCTGATTTTTGATCAAAGACTTTCATGACAGAAAAAAAACCTTTTAAAACAAACAAACAAATCTTAGCAAATCAAAGCAAGCCATTTGTTAAAAAAAGAAGAAAAAAAAGACATGAACTTAAAACTGCAAACAATCTCAGGAAACAATCAGTCTCAGGAAAATAAACAGGAACAAGACAAGTCAATGGACCCAGACCTCATTTAAAACATGTTTAAAAAACAAGGACAGAGGAATGTAAACATCCGTCAGAGGTTTGAGATCATCGTCAGAGATGTACATCTTTGTACATGTTTGTGCAACTGACCGGTGGCTGTGCGGTCTCTAAACTGCTCCAGTTTCATGAGGGTCGCGTTGGTGAGCTCGTCCAGCTGCAGGTCGTCAGGAGGCATGAAGAACGCTGACATGCTGTTCACTGTTATCTACACGGACAGATAAACACGGAGCATGATTCATATGTAGCCTCTATTGTTTCTTTCATACTCAAACATGCCCGCTGACAGACACCACTCACAGCATCATAGATGATTTCCAAGGGCTGTGATTCCACATGAAGCCGCTGGTTAGCACAGTCATCCAGTGGATTGGTCTCAAACAGGATGCAAAGCAGCGGGGTCCCTGCTCCTGTGGCTGCCTTCCTGGATGACAGGAGGATCGGTGCAGGCCGGTCACTGGCCAGGCCCGTGACTTCGAACAAACTGAGCTGGGCTGTGAGTCTGATGAAAAGAGGAAAAGAAAGGAAGAGATATATTGTAAGTTCTGGGAGCAGTAATCCATCCTGCTGAATAAATAAAAGATGAGCTACAAGGTTGGTACTTTGTAGTGGACTCAGCAGGCAGACATGTGAAAACAGATTTCCCGTACTGGGATTTCGTGTGAACGTGTTTTCAACTGACTGCTTGTACTGGTTCTAACTGTGATATGCCAGTTGCACAGTTTTTTCAAAATGTTTTTTCAAAAGCTTTATTCAACTTTGAATCAGCCACAAACAAAAGTGCTTGAGCTGAATGTTTTTTATATTCAGTTAAATCAAATGAAAAACTTGCACAGGAAACCACACTATTCAAAGCCCAGTTCACACCAAAGATTTGGGAGGAGACTAATTGGAACTTGCAATCTGCTGCTTTCTGAAAACCTGCCAGTCAACACCAACTGCGTATTGTCTCCATAACAACTCTCCACTTTCATACTCACTGCCGGTTTTTCAGGCTTTCATTTGCAGCCTGATAGCATTTGTAGCATGTAGAATATAAATGAGCATAGTGATAGTGACTTATTTGCTATAGCTGCATTTCAAGTATCGATGAAACAGCGAAAACAGAAAAGGTGTGTGGTAGAGTGAGTGAGAGAAAGCTAGAGAAGAGCAAACGAAACGCAGTCATTAAGTTTAAGTTGTTAGTTTAGCCGTATATTTTTATTTTACCATTTGTGTCACGTACATGGCTGTTCCTCAACCCTCTCTGTCCAAAACTCTGCCATTTTGACTAGCTAACATTTTGTAACTGATCTGGACAGCTGACTTCAGTATGGACTGGTTAGCTGTTGAAACATGTGGTGCGCATTGCGTTCTACAACCAGCTACTGGCAATCAGCAGCTTTTGTCGAGCCTACACAGGGCCGTTCACACAATGTTTGCCTGAACTGTTCTCAAACGGTTTCCGTCTCGTCATCAATGTTTGGTCTGAACAACTTTCACACATACAGTACTAATACGGTTAAAGCCATAGGGGACCCCCCACCACCAAAAAAAAAAAGTTATGACAAACTTGATGGCTTGTGCTCCGGGTCTCTGCGTGAGTGTGGACTTGAGCTCTCCCACAGTCAGCCTGATGATCTCATTTTTGTCTTTGTTGTCTTTGATGGACACTGACAGCCTCTCCATGTGGAAATTGACCTTCATGTCTTCAAACTATAAAGAACAAAGCAACAATCATATATCAGATCCAGAAGTTTGCATTCTGATGTTAGTAATATATCGTTTAAGTGTGATGGAGAGCAAAACAGAAGTGTATCATAAGTTGACAGTTGGGCGTCAGAGAGGGAAGTGACTCACATTCTTTGGCAGGTTGGGATTAGCAGCGGTCTCACTGTATCCAATGGCAGTGTAGAGTTTTGCCTTCTCAGCAGGGGTTAACAACTCATCAAAACCTGACACAGAGAGACAAAGCAAGAGTGAACAAATGGAATAGAAAGAATATGACCATAAACTGTTACTTTATAAAAAATGAAATGCAGAATTTTGCTTTGGTCCTGTTTTCCATCTGTGCATATTATCTTTAATGTGCACTTCTTGCTGTTTTTATTCTTTTCAACATCCTACCTCCACTCTTGATCTCTTTAGGTTTGTTCTCATCTTCTCCTCCCCAATTCCACATCCAGCTCAGCCACCCCTGAGACTCCTCTTCCTCCATCTTAATCCCCGGACGGTAAATACACAGGCCTGCCTTACTCGCCTGGGTACAATAAGCAAAAAAAAAAAGAAAGAAAGAAAAAAAAAGACATCTAAGTTATTACTTTTTACAATTAATTACAAATACACCATTTTAAGCTAAGAGACTGACAGTATATAAAAATAGTTTCCAAATGTTTCTTCATATTTTGAGCTAAGCATCACTGACCAATTTTCTCTATTCAGGCTCATTCAGCCTTTCTGATGAGAGATGAAGCATCTTTCAAGAACCTCAAGAAAGTGCAGTTGTCTTTATTTGGCACTTAAAACAAATAGCCCTCCAAAACGTATTACAAAGATATTGCATGAGAAATGGTGTGTTAAAAATTGCAGTCTATGTTTAAATGGTGAAACATGGAAGCCAAGATTATGTCAGAATTTCTAACCAGCAGTGAGGGAAAAGGAAATATTGCACAGTGTATGCTATTTCAGTCAAAACCTCAACCGCTTCATTCAACTGCTGATAAGTGTTTCCACTTTCTGTGCTTAGTCTTGTACCACTGTGGTCATATGTGGTATGTTGGAGGAAACACACATAACATTCTGTTGAACACATCATTTGTCAAACACAACACAATTTAAGCTACAGATTCAGTACAAAGTAATCGTACAAAGTGAAGATGCCCAAAATACAGAGATATAGACTGAGAGCTTACCTCCACCTCAGCCTGCTGTCGGGCCAACGTGATGTTAAAAATATCCAAGGTCTTCTCACGTTCCTGAGAATAGATCCAAAACAGCCCAATTAGAGCTTTCAGAAGCTTCTTGCTACTCAACGCAGAGACACTTCAATTACTAAATGTCCATTATTCATCACTTCAAGAAAAGATAAAGCTTACAGTGCAGAGAGACGGTAGAAAAGACCTTTAGCTGTAGTGGGTTATTTCATGAAATGCATCATCAACCTCAAATGCATTTCAATCAATCCTTTTATAGGACTGAACTCTGGATATGTGTAATTATATACAGTAATGTCAGTATTTATGGCTAGAGGAAAGAAGAAATACATCACTGACAGGATACTGAGGAGGTAATGCCTCTGTTATTAATGACTTGCATATCATATTACTTTTCCAATTCATATAAAATGTCATATAAACTGTCGTCGAGTACAGGAGGGGTATTTACCAGCATAAAATCCGGCAGAAACAGCAAGTCTGATTTTCGACTTGCACAAATAGGAATTTCCCACCAGATAAATTATATATTTGGTGAGGCAAAATTAAACACTTCCGTGTCTACCTGCTTTGGCTGCTGCATGCATAAAACCCCTATTTCAGTTTCATTAACACACTTATTGGCATGACGGCTAAATTTGCCAAAGGGCTTTTGCCAACAATGATTTCAATTGTCTAAAGAACAATTGATTTTTACTTAAGAAAATAACATCAGTATTCCAAATAGCATTGGCATACAGAAGCAATTTAGTAATTCTATCTACTTGAAGTTGATTTAACATAATACAGGAAATTAAGTGTGATGAGGGGACATTCCCTCTACTAATCTAAAACGACAATGAAATAAAACTACTCAAAATGTTATCTCTCCTTCTAATGACAAATTAAACTGTCAGTGGTTCAAAGATGCTGAACTTTAAAGACGAATGTGGGAAACTAGATCTTCGGTTCAGACATTTCCTACCTCTAGTGCCTTGAGCAGCTCCTCGCTGGGTTTCTTACTGGTGATTTTGGTCTTGTACAGTTCACGGTAGCGTTTCACCATCTGCCGATGGTGGCGAATGTGCTGCCATGACCACATGTGGAGACGCGGCTTCACATCCACCTCCAAGATGCCCGTGATCACGTACCTCCACCTGCAAAACGTACACACATGTGCAAGTGTGTTTAAATATCATATGGCAAAAAGTCACTGAATGGCATTTAAAAATCAAAATGTTTTCTAACCATATACGGGCATTCCTGTGAACATGGACTGCAGGTCTGTACTTCCTGTATGGCAGGTTCCGTGACATCATATCCACAGAGCCCAGCAGCTCCAGGATGCTAATGTACTGGAAAGAGAGGAAGTCAGAGAATTACTCACTGGCTGGACGGCTGGACTGGAGCACTGACAGAATTTATCATCACTAAACATGTTATTTAATTATTCTCTCTCTATGTACACATCATACACGCACACCTACCTGGGGTCTGTTGAGTTCAATAGCCACCTCACTGAGATTGACCATTAAGTCCACTTTCGGAGAGGAGAAGTCAATATCTGACCTGGGATTCATCCGCAGTTTCGCGTCCGCTGAGATAGGACGAAAAACTGCGGACAACGAATGACAAATAGATTATTAAAAGCAAATTTGTGAATATTCTTTTCTCCAGCAAGGATAGATTTTCAAAAATCTGTGAGTCAAGGGATGCAGTATGTGGTGTTTATTAGGTGGTCTGGACATTTTTTTTTTCAGTAAGCTTATTTAACATATTTAACAGTTTAAAAATGCAAACAACAAATGATGGTGAGAGACTTACTGAAGTCATGGCTGATAGTAAGAGAGTTGCGGATATCCATGCTGCTCTGGAGACATCGCTACAGATACAGGGAGTAGAGCTTCAATTAGACTTAATCTGATTCAATTTCCTAAACCAAAAGACATTTACATACATTCTACCTAATGGGCCTATTCTACAAAGAGCCTTTGTGGATGACATGAAATATGCAGTGATCTCAGGATGATCTGCAGAAGGCATTCATCAAAGAAATATAACAAAAGCTTCAAAAGGATTGGAGACAAATGCTTTTCATATTGTAAATTCCAAACAGTTGTGTTGCTCAAAAAATTGGGTCAAGATTGTTCTGTGTTGTCACAATAATGACGTTGTGTCTTTAAAAAAAAAAAAGTCAACGTCATGGCTAAATCCAGACTGTGGGAGAGTGGAGACAAGGCGCAAAACACTAATTATAGGGTGACTCACCAAAGCCTCCTCTGCACTGTGATTGGAGAAGAGTATTGAGTTGACGTTCCAGTAGGCAAATAAGCTGTCTAGTTGAACCAACTGAGAGGAAGGAAACAGAAAGCAATTAGAGGTGTGGAGCTGAGAGAGCAGAGACGAAAAACAACAGCTGACAGTGTTCAATGATTTTTAAAGTTTGGTTCATGGTCCAAAGAAATTAAATTAAATTCACAGGACCAACAGTTTTCAAACAAATATAATCAAATTTTAACTTGAAGGGATAATGTATTCAAAAGTCATAGAAATAACGTGTAGTATGACACTTTATATTTCCTGTATAATATAAATGTAAATGCTATAACTAAGGCTGCAGCTAACAGATTTAATTATTCGATTTTTTTACCTTGAAGAAAAGCCTGGAATTCTCATCCAAAAGACTGGGATTCCAGTTCTTGTCAGATGTCTGTAAGTTCAAACAAGCAGTGAGGTAAGGCGGACTCACTGAGATTATGTTTACACTTTTACAATTTTGTTTGACACATTAATTGTTGATTCAGAAGACAGTGATTGCTGAATGTTACACAGGATCCTCTGACTGGAGAGACATTCTGAAGTGTTACCTGGAGGCTGAGCTTTTTCAGTGACACTCCGAAAGACAAAGGACAGTTTGGATTAGTGACCTGTGGAGGAAAAACAGCTTAGTCTATCTCTTTCTTCCAGCTTTACAAACACAAATTTGAGTTACATCACCAAGGTAACTCAGCTTGATAATAATACTCACATCATCTTCATAGCGTACGTGGATGTTAGAGATCTTGACCTGCACGTTTTTGATGACCTGAGTGACAAGCTTCTCCACAAACGTGTCCTGCTTCTCCAGATTAGGGTTCTCTGTCAAACACAACAAATATGAAAGATATGATACCAGATCTGGCTCTGCAGCTGTCTTGATACTTTGCTGTAGGAACAAAGATTTAACCTGTTGTTGCTCCCTGATAACCACTGGCTGTCCTTCCACGTACCCCTACTTTCATTAACTTACAGCATATTATGTTCTAATTTGTTTTGACATACTCTAGTTTATTCCTGCTTTTATTCACAGATTACTCTATAACAAAGTGTTCTTTTATTGCTTTTAAACACAAAATACCACCTCATCATAAGTTGACATTGTCATTTATTTTCTAGCATTACGTCTTTTCACCCGCAGTTAAACATGCTGACTGTTTTTCACTCTTCCTCACTTCCTGTACATGTTGCTTCTTGAACTGTTCTAACAAGCGAATTTCCCCGCTGCGGAATAAACAAAGCCTATCTAATCTAATCTAGTTCAAGATGTAATTGAACATAAATTAGTTTGAAAGGGCTATTCAACTCTGTTGGTCTCACGATGCAACATGGCTACTGTACCAACATGCTGATGCATTGTTGACACTGACATATCAACTTTAAGTCCTATCAGACAGACTCATTTGAATTTGCTCTCTCGATATTTAAATGCTTTGAATGTAGTCTTTTATACATATACAATGTCAAGGAACACAGATATAACATAGATAGACAGTAACTGATGTTCCTACAGTTATTTCCGAGTAGAACAGACATGATGTGGGCAAGAGGCTAACTCAGAACATGTCCGCAGTGCCAAACCACAGATAGTAAAGTGTGAAAATTTCTGGCTTCTCCAAAAACAACACAGGAACTCACAACCAGACAAACCATAACCACATGGATTAAAATCTCTGTTCTTGCTACTTTGCTGCTTTTACTCCACACAGCTATGTTTTTTTTTGCTACCCTTCACATTTTCACCTACAGCCTGGCTAACGAAATCTCCGATACCTGTTGTAAGCTTACTACCAAAGTCCCCTTAAAATCAAAGCTGAACTCTGACCTTGCTCGGCAGCCTTCAGTTTTGTCTCCTCTATCCGCTGTAGTTCCCTCTGACGAGCCTCCTGTAGCTGCTTCTCCTCCTTTTCGGCGTCATACTTGATACCTGGAAAGAATGGAGCCAGTAGAAAGAAGGTATTATTTGTCTGCAGATCTCTGAGCACAATGAAATAGAGAGAGGGTTACGCTTGAGCTTCCTGTTTATTCATACAAGTACATTAGGGTCATGAATAAGTGAGAGACCTCCTGTGTCTGGCTAATGTGCTGCAGTGTGTTGTGTTGGCTAATAGTAAAGGGTATTCTTTAGACTAGATTTGATATTAATGATATTGAAAATGATTTGGGTTATGATAACTTAAAATCCACTTGATGCAAAAACATTTTGATGTGTTTTTGAATTTAAAAAATGTTCATCCAATGAGGAACCTAAATATCTTTACACTGACATGCAGCAGGCGAATATCCTTCCAGCACTAGATATGTCTACTAAAATGGTTGGAATTGATAAACACTATAATGTCTGAGTATCTGAGTGTCATAATCTTTGTATGCATTTAACGGGACATGAGTGATGATCTTACTTGCTGTGGGGACTATGAGCAGATAGACACCGTCCAGCGTTGCCTCCACTGACTGAGTGTAGAGGTTCTTCCAAGGAATCTTTAGCTCCAGCCGTCCTGTGATCGGAGACACAAAGTGAGAATATAATATATTCTTCTGTAGAATAAATACATAAATAAAAGGAAATAAGGAAGGATAAGGAAATAAAAGGAAAGGTGGCATATGGGAACGGCGACTACAATCTCACCTATATGGCCGGCTCTCACTTTAAAAGGAATGTCCAGTTGACTCTGCGACAAAAGAATAAAAAATCATTATGCCACAAATCCATCATTACTGCTCGTATGCACTGACTGACTACTTTTGTATAGTTACGCATATATTTGCCACTTACCAAGGCATTTTCCTTTATTTCAAGGTTTGTTAGAACAGCATCACCTGTGGAAAGAGGAACCCTTGCTGTTAATATGTACATTCTGATAAACCAGATGGATTAGCACCGTGTTATTAAAACATTGTCTAAATCACAGAGAAGGACTTTGGCCTTTGTTTATTGACTTCATTTGTCTCTCAGGGAAACGGAGCTCATATTTTATTAAAGCCAGCTGGCAAAGAGAAGGTATTTCACTCTGTGATTTAGTTAGTTAACTTGACGACAGTTGTAACAAGTTGGTACGTGTTTAGCATTGGCTTTTTAAAAGCTCTCTTATTCTCCAGGATAGTGTGCAGGAATGTGAGTCTCAGACTTTCAACTGGAGTTTGTAAAAAGGTTTAATTACGAGACCAAATGGTGAGTCATAACCTGATTGTGTGAAAGGGTGTGACCCCCCCCGAAGTGAAACTCCTTGCAATGGCAAAGAAGGTTTGTTAACACCCGGGCATTTGCAGCAGAAATTAACCAAACTGATTAATCGAGTCATAAAATTGCATTTGGCTGCGTTATCCTGCTTACACTGGACAGCCTGAATCGATTTTGAGGCAGATAAATTGACACTGACAGCTGAGGCAGCCTGTCACACACGACTGGTGGCTAACGTCTCTTAGCATTAGCTAGCTAGCCTAGCGAGCGAGCTAGTCCAGTAAAACGACAAACACAAGTTCAGTTACCTCCCCATATGCCAAGCTTTAGCTGGGAGCTGTCAAGGTTGACAACGTAGTCCCCTAAAAATCGGTTGAGGACGTCCACCACCACGCTTTCGAAGACCATTTTGGCGTTTCTCTCATGTAACTGTCACCATGTTTACATTCGTGCTCGCTTGCCTCCACGTCAGATGAGGACGTCCTTCGGTGGGCGGGGCGTTGACGTCATGACGTTCCAGCACGCAATAATTCATGCTGCAATAAGGTAATTTGGGGTAAGTCGATGCTGAAATACCCCGATTTATGGCAATATTTGATTCATAGCTGATAATATTGTGGTCAAACTTGTTCACAAACACAAAATCTTTATTATAATGTCTCATTAATGAAACCAATCAGTACAGTGACACAAGTTACAAACAGCATGAAAACAGTTAAATTAAACCAAATTGTGCTCTTATTTTCATGTTTTCATGAGAAGGCATACCTCTGTCCTCGGGTCTCAGTCTTAAATGACTTAAGGTTCAGATATTTAAGGGAGAAAATGGCCTATTACATATGAGCTTTTCCATGGGCTTTTCTGAATGAACACACACACAAAAAAACGGGAAATACAGAGGGAACATGGGACCAAAAAAGTAGGATTCCTTGGTCTGCATGTCGAAGTGTCCTTTGGCAAGATACTGAACCCCAAACTGCTCCTGATGTGCTGGTCGGCTTCTTGCATGGCAGCTACCACCACCAGTGTATAAATGTATCAATTGCTGTAAGTCACTTTGGACAAAAGCGTCTGCTAAATGCCCTAAATGTAAATATAAATGGACAAAATTTGTGCAAAGTTCAAACTTGAAAATAATTCTCTTCATACAAAGCAAAGACTAAACACCAGTAGAGTTCCGGGCCGGATGGAACAGGAGCATTTTGCGGTGCGCTGGACAGAACCAATGATTTCAAAATGTAAACACTTTATTTCATAGAACAGTTTTAGCAGGCCAGCCAGTGTGGTTGAATTGATCGTGTGCAATAGTATCTGGACTAACCCAATCAAAAGGTTGCAGATGCAATTCCTCAGTCAGGCAGTATTGAACATTAAAACCACAGAGAGAGCCTCGGTCATTAATTGTATTGGCTTCGACAAACCTTTATGACACTTTAAAAATCATTATTACAAAAGCATTACAGAGAAATAACTTCATTACACCAAACCAGAATCACAGAAAGAAAAGATTCCCCAAATTATGTAGATAAAAAAATACTGAACAGCTTTAAAAGATATTTCAGATATATAATAAAAATGCATGTGATCCTCTGCCCGTTCCTTGTATGATGAACATTATCACTAAATATCTATATAATTGCCATCAAACAATGTTTATTGATGAACTACACAGAATTTATTAACCATTTACAAAGTATTCCAAACATCAGGTGCAACAAACAAGTGCATGATAAATGGTTTGTAATGAATTTCATTTTTTGTCAACAAAAACTATTGACTAAAGTTCTATTCTATTAGTGATATTTAGCTTTAATTTTAAAGTGCATACGTTTTACATCATATTGTAATACTGTTGCTAATTGCTTTGTTATCTTACCTTCCCAGAAAATCACATAGTGGCTGTCAAATGCACATATCGCCTAACAAGCTATGTTTTTACTATGTCCCGCTCCTCAAGCATTTTCTTGTACATATTCACATATCATGTGCTCCGATTACACAAAAATGAGTTAGTCTTTGTCTATTTTTTTGAGAGGGAGTAGCTGAAGCAGTGGTTTGGTGATCGCTCCGAGGATTGTCCCTCTCCTCAGTGTTCCAGCTGCAGGTTTGTCCACCACTTTTAACCTGAGCTGCAGCTCCAGCAGATCCTCTCTGCTGAGCTCAGTGAAGAAGAAGTCTTCATTGAACACGGGGCTGTGGCAGTTCCTGATGGTGGCGCTCTGCTGTTGCTGTAGCTTCCCGGGGGTCAGACACAGACTCACTGCACAGTTCAGGGATCGTCGCTCATTGTCATCCAAAAGGTCTTCCACGGACACCACACGGACTCTGACTGTGAAAAGCGGTGAGAACGTGTTGGTGGAGAAGGTGGTGTGCTCAGCTAAGAGGCGCACCTTACCACGGCCCTGCAAAGCGAGGATGTGCTCGCGCTGTCTCTCCTGGCACTGCAGAACGTCCAGCTGGAAGAGGACAGTTGGGGCTAAGGTGAGTGAGCTTGCCTCCAAGCTGGGGGGGCAACTGGGAGAGGTTTTTAAACCTAAAACTGCCCTCTTCCACCTGCCTCTGCTCTCCCTGCTGTCAGTTAATGAGGGACAGGATGTTGCCCCTTTCAGACGGCGAGTGCCTGATGGGATGCAGGGGGAGGATTTAGCACTATCTGGGGAACTGAGCGGAGAGGAGTCGCTGGAAGAAGCTGTTTCAGTTTCTGTGCTTCCTGTCTCTGACAGGCTCTTGGATAAAAACTGAGGGAGAAACCCATATAAAGTTTTCTGAGGTGGGTTCGTCTGTTTTGCCAGTCTTGGGGCGGCAGTACGATTGTTTCTGTCAAACATGTAAACAGGGCACTTTGAGTGGAACAGAGACTCTTTCCTGCGAGTGTTGGGGCTCTCATATATCCCTGCCAGGCCATACCCTTCTGCAGAGAATGGCAGATGTTTTTGTGCAGCCTTCAGAGCCAATGATGCATCACTATTCTTCATCCTCCCATCCTTCACATCCTTCAGCTTTACATGTGTAGTGTTTGAAATGAGGCTGCTGTTGGCTACCTGGTTCTGGCTGTGCGGGTGAGGTTCTGCTGTCTCAGTTTCCAGCAGAGTGCTTCTCCTGCAAAGCCGAGGGGGCAGGCAGAACTCTGGGATCTTGTCTGGGGTGAGGATGTTGTTGTGCAGATTGTGAGAGACGCTGATATCCTCCTCACTCTTTCCCACGTAACGACTCAGCTCGAGAGGAATGCTCTCCACGCTCTCTCTGATCTTCCCGAAGACCCACATGGTTGTCTCCAGATGATGTGATATGATGCGAATGTAAAGTCTTTGCACACAAATCCAAAGCTTTTTTCCTTTCTGCAACAAGAAAAGAAAATATCATTTAGATATGTGTTTAAAAAAAACACTTTTTAAAGTTTTGAAGATAAAATGATAAATATTTTCTTCTCACCTGCTGAGGTCTTGATGCGTCCGGAACTGAAGATGGATCTGTATGAGGGTGACGGACGCTCCACTGACAGATTTTAAAGGTGAGTGTGTGGCTCTGCGTCACCGTTCTGCTCCCACCACCTGCGTCAGAAAACAGGCTTTACACTCACATACACACACGCACAACATGAACACACACATCAGTCACAGTGTATCGAATCACCCAGTGTCTGCTGGAAACTGGGTCAGTGTTAATCAGAAATGATGTGCATTTAATCGTGATACAAGGATGTGATGTCAGCTTTTCATCATCATCACTAAACTCTCTCTTTTTTTGTTTTTTTACACAGTAGCGAAGTATTAAACGTGATGCTGTAAATCCCAAAACATGCACATTTAAGATAAGATTTTCATTTGGAGTTTTATTATTACATAATACATCGCGTGATGATGTATGACCCTGCAATCTCAGAAACAGTCAACCCACCTAAGGACATCTTTAGTTAAACTTTAAACTTTATAATGATAAAGTTTTCAATATTCAATGTGTGTTGTTGTGGTCATGATGACAAGCGTATCATCTGCTTTTAAAAGAGCTGACCTCTTGTTCAAAGGCACTTCAAAGAGAGAAGCACCCCACGTTAAGGACAGCACCCACGACCCTTAAAGCCGGTTCCACCGCCGCCGTCACCGCTGACCTTTAAACAGCTTGAATTCCGGACACACAACTGACCCATGTGATAGTCAAAATGTGAGTGGAAGCTGATAAACACATAACTTAGAAAATGTTACATTTATGTTCATGTAATCTAGGCCACATTTTGTGATTTTGCAGTAATCATTAAGATAATAAACCTCATCTCTGTGAGACCAAAACTAATGTACAGCAGTCATTAGTTTGACTGCCTTTATTGATGTTAATTCACTTGTAACAATTAATTCCAACTTAATATTTGAATAACTGAACACAGTGTGGATTCTGTAATTGCAGAATGAATTCATCCTCATCAGTCATCAGGACATTTTAGGGGCTCAAATGATCCAGTTTCTGTCTTTTTACTGCCGCTGATGGAACTCATTATGGAATCCCACATAATAGAATCCAATGTTTTTAAATTGAATACACATTTGACTTGTTCCCTCACCCTCTCTGCTATTTTCTTTGGTTAAAATCTCAAATTTGAAAAGAACCAAATTTTTATTATTAATGTTAAAATGTAGTTCCAAATTTATTCTGTGGTTTCCGACTACTTACTATCTGAGCTTTGATCCAGGTCATATTCACATTCTGGCCTCTACATGCCCCTTTTGAAATGTAACAACTAATCTATAAGGTGACGTTAATTCTATCTAAGATCCCCAGTTCTCCAAAGTTGTTGATTTGACTTGTTCTAACCTTCATCCTGAGGAGAAATTACATATATTTCATGGGTTCCTTGTTCTCTGGACTTCAAGAAGTGGAAGACCCTGTGAACAATGTGAGTTCTTTCACCACAAGAGGGCGCTCATGGTTTAGATTTACCGCTCAAACCTCCGTTTGTCTCAGTTAAGACAAAAGTCGGATATAGTTGACGTTTTTGTACAAAGTAAATAATTTTATTATGGTTATAACATCTGTAAAATGATGACAAATGACATGGGAAACTAAGGGGTTTGTCAGATTAGTTTAAAGTCTGCACAGAAGAGAACACCGTCACTGAAGACATCTGTCCCTTGTTGCGATGCTCTATTACTGTAATTAAACAGTAAGTGTGAAATAACATCCCCACCTGTGTGCCTGGCTGCTTGCGAACAGTGTGTGTGTGTGTGTGTGTGTGTGTGTGTGTGTGTGTATGTGTGTGTGTGTGTGTGACAAAGAATGAATATGAAGATGATGAATACATTCGGGAGGAGTCAGGGGCCTCTGGAGCACCCAGGGGTCAGGAGGCTTTTTGTGGAAGTGAAGATCGACTTTATTACACCAATAAAAACCCAGAGTGCTCTCCGTAATGGAGAGATAAATGATTGGGAGTCAGAGGAGGACCTTGCCTTTAACCGCTGTCACAGCTGCAATTAACGCTAACGAGAGAACAGTGCATTGTTGCCAAATGTTCTGCCACTGTCAAGTGCATTAGTGGTAAAACCTTTTTGTTCTGGAGCTCTGTAAAATAATGGTTTATAGTTTTTTTTTTCATTTTGTAGGCTTCTTTTTGGTAATTGATTGTGTGGAATAATATGTTAACTCATCAACCAAACTGCTGTTGTCAGATACAGACTTTGTATTATATTCAGCTGAACCTGCGTTGTGCAGACTTTTGTAGGACTCAGTGGTGTCGTCTTCAGTATAACTTCTTTCATGTGTGCTACTCATTCACATGCGACAAAAAGCCTTAACCAAGCACTGACAACATCATTCAAACCCACATGTACAGACTATCATTCCTTTTATTTGAACGAGCAGGTCAACTGATTTGTGGTTGTTGCTCATGTCATCTGAGACCTACGCAAATAAGAACGAAAAGCAAAACATCCACTTAAAAACCACACATGACGCCTGACTTTGTGTACGTTGTAACTGATGCCTGACATCTCGCTCCTTCTCTGCAAGCGGTAACTCCAGTCTCCTGCCGCGGGCTGAAACTGACCTTTTAGCCTCCCTCCATCATAAGAAGTTACAATAGAGACTTCAAACTTGTTCAGGAAGAGGAATTACTTGGTGTTCGGTGCGGTGGATGAGACGGGAAGGACCTCTGGTGGCTCATGATCACAGATCAGTCAAACAAGTCTTTGTGGATGCTGTGGGTTAGTTTTTGTTTAAACCATCTCCAGCTCCAATTTCAAAGACTTTCTCAGTCTCATGCTCCCAGTTAGTTTGAACCTCTCCTGATGATTTATCCAGTCATATTTTTGTGAGTTGTGTGTGAAGCCATATACCTACAGTAATAAAGGTACAATCAAATAATCATGCATGCACAGTTAACATAAAATTAGCATACCTGATGTAGTGTATATGATCTCTGCACAGTATATTCTGAGACCTGCATAAATTATGCTACAGCGTAACATAATGCGTATTTAAACTGATTTGATTGTTTGATTATATAAATTAAAAAGACCAAAATGAATATGATACAGTAAAAAGTAAATTTTGTTTTGCCTGCCTTGTAAAAATTATTCAAAAATCTGCAAAGTTACAAGCAATCAAAGTCACCAAATGGATGTAGTGGGGTAAAAAGTACAATATTTGAAATCAGACATTAGCAGTTGTTTCTTAAAATTGTTCCCTTGAATAAATGTACTTCATGTGATCCAGCCTGTATCCAAGGCCGTTTCAGTAAACCAAACCTTTGTTATAAGTTTTTCCTCTGTATCACTGCCAATTATTATGTTTTGACATTGTGCGACGTGATTTAAAATTCCATGTACAAACTCCGATCAGGGGAAGAGCTGATGATACACTTTGTTAATTTCCATTTCACTTTAATCTCTATTATTGAGGATTCAAATAAGCCTATATGGGCACTCATCCCTCCCCTCGCAAAGCACTTAACCTCTTATGAAATTGCGGAAGTTTTGTGGCCAGAGAACTTCTTCGGTCTGAGCTCCTAAGAGAAAGTGAGAAAGTCGGGAAGTTGGAGAGGAGAAACGATGGGAAGGAAGCCAGAAAGGCTGCACCGTTGACCTGTTTTGAATTGATAGTAAAAAGTAATAATGGCTAATAAGGTGTAATAATTTGGGCCAATAAAGATAGATGGCAGATTGAAGATGATATGAGCTGCGTCAGAAGACCTTTCTTCGAGGACGGCGCGGAGACAATACACTTCAGCCAGAGGGGGCAGATAAAATTTGACCCCAGATCAGTGAATCAGTGTCCAATTATTAAGGAGAAGGAGAGCAAGAGGGAGGGAGGGAGACTGGAGAGAGAAATGGTTGAAGGAGCGTAAGGCGAGAAGGGAGACTGTTTTGGAGACTAGGTGGAAAAGAGTGAAAACAAAGTAAGTTAATAAAGATAAGAATGACCGATACTTCCTGTGTGACCGGGAGGATCTGGTGACACAACAGAGTAAGAGAAGGAGGACAAAGTGAAAGTGTAAAAAGAGAATAGGGTAGATTATGGAGGAAAGAGAAGAGAAGAAGAGTTATATTAATGTTCAGTGGTCCACAGTGACCTGTCGTTAGGACTCTCTCCTGACAGCTTCTTTCTGTCTCCAGGCCTGATGCCAATATGCTAATTCCCCTCAGATGGCCTTTTCATCGGCTGATGCTGACTCCCGTCGACACGTGCCAGATGACTTTCCCCTCGTCCCACCGTTAAAGACCGCGACCGTGACGATGGCAAAGGCGACCATTACCGAGATAAGAGCAGATGTAGCCTTATGCCGGCTGCCTGCTTGCACTGAATCACATATAATCTTACAACGAGTTCGTCCATGTAGCAGAGCTGCAGCTGACCACAGCGAGTCAGGCCAGTGGTGGTGGAGATCAGCAAGTCTTTGCACAATTGATTAACAAAATACTTCAAAATCCAAATCCATTTATAAGTTTAATAACTTATAGACAATCTTAATCAGCCACAAAATATACATGTATTTAGTTATTTTTTTATTTATCCTGACGGCCCCGTTCACAAAAGCAGTACAGAGAGGAACAAAGACATTTTCTGTCCTGTTTGAAATCTACCTTGAATCACACAAACGATGTTCCAGCTCGGCAAGGCTTTGTTGGTGACTTTTGGTTGTCTAATTACGTACTTTCACAGTCTTATACTGTCAACAGTTTTATGACCAATGGCTCCTTTCTCAAGTTGAAGGATGATCTGCTCAGATTGCATTAGGAGGTCAGCAATCCTGTAGTCTGTGGCAGATTTGGAGCAGGAAGAAACCTCTTAAGAATATTACATTTTCATTAGTTCTGTAAGAGGGCATGAAGCTCTAATGACCTTGTATCACTGCACATCTCTCACACAATGTCATTTCAACGGGAGACATTTCTTTCTTTCTTTCTTTCTTTCTTTCTTTCTTTCTTTCTTTCTTTCTTTCTTTCTTTCTTTCTTCCCTCATTTGTGTTTGTTGTCTTATCTCACTCGTACTTCACACTTCTTTTTAATTTCTCATGGTTTCTGTTAGAAAACTGAGGAATCCTGAGTCAATTTTCCGTCGGGAGAGTTTTTCAAATTTATTCTGATTCTGCAAATTATAAATCAATTTGATGCATTTCAACTTTTAATAATGAGACTTTAGTCCACATAGACAGATTTCTGTCCTCTTTTAAAATTACTTAACAAAGTTAATAGTTGCTCTGATGTAGATTCATGCTTCCATTTATTGTTAAAATGGCTCCACTCATATTTCTTAATTATCAGTCAAGCTGGGACTGAAGAAGGAATCCTTGAATGACAATTATAGGTTTATAGAAATGAAGCCAAATTTCAGTTTTACTCAAGAGCTAATGTTGCCGGCGTTAGCTGCTGTCTGGAACAAAGAATAATATTTAAGGTTGTTCACGTTCGCCGATGTGTATGTACGCCAGTGTGCTTGACTTAGTGCGAACAGCAGATCAGATCAATGAATTAAGCTGCTCATTATGATGGCCTGCTCTTGCTGGTCATTAAGAAAAATGCATGTAGAATTTGCCACCCATGCCCCTATGAAGTGTGTGTAATTACCACTAATGTATCATCGTCTATTCAAGAGCGTAACGTTTCGTTTCCGAGGGCCGACAGTGGAACACCTCTGACCCAAATGTTTTATTCATTCATAAGACACCTATTATTCATTTTAAACTCATATTTCAGACGATGAACAGTTTTTTTTTTTCCGTGAATACATATTTATATCCCGTACGCTTCTAACAGTGCGAACAGTTCTTCATGTGGTTTAATATCATATTTGTGTTATTTAAATGAAATATCATCATATCACTTTCAACTCTCTGAAACCTGGGATTGTTGAAATAGATGCATGAGAAGAGGTCAGCTTGTTCCAAAACTAACCAATAAACAGACTCATTATATGGTCAGAGTTACTGAACATCTTCCTTGTCACAAGTCATCAGTGTTTTCAGCGTAATTTATCAGCTATATTGAATCATTTTAAACGCCTTTATTTCTGGCTCAGTCTTTGGGAGCGTTGTTGTGTTGCACTAAAGCACATTTAAATATATAACAAAGCTGCTGTACTGATGTTAAAAGTATTTTTCCAAAATAAAAGTCTCCAGGCTTCAGGTTGAACGTTTTATTTGGAGAAGAGTCACCAAATCATCCGATGACTGAATTCTATTTTTTATATTTTCTAATTAGTAAAATTAAACTTAACTTCTGCAAAAACATTTAGGTACGCCGCATCCCATCCGACTTACTGACTGCTTTTATCTTTAATTGAAGAGAAGCTTTTAGTGAGATGCCTTATTCTCATCGAGTAGAGGAATTGATTCATTTTAAAAATGAAATAGTATCTTTACGATGTTAGTTAAAACAAACTCAAAAGATTGTGTCAAATATGCACGTCTGGCTGATACGAATAATTTACAAGAGTGGCTGTTTGTAGAAATTGAACCTGCGTACCAACATGCCTGAATAAGCGCGAGGCATGGGACGATATGATCATTTCATGTCCTGTGTATTCTGTCCAACATTATTGTAATTCATGGTATTATCCTGATAATGATCAAAATATATTCTTAAAACTTTGAGGTAAAAACTAAAATTGAACTAAAACACACCAGAATCACTTGAATCTTACTTTTTGGTTGTAAACAAATATTTTTATTGCATTACATATAGGACACATCTTGTTTTTTTTTTTTAGGGAGAAAGCAAACAATCAGAGGAATCTCAAATAAGCAATCATAAATCATAAGATCTTTCTGTACGATAAATAAATGGTGGTAACCTCCTCAACTTCCTGTCGGTTTTTTTTGTTTGTTTTGTTTTGAATTTACACACATCCGATATCACCTGTTTTTGTGGGGGGATATGATGGTGACCGGCTTTTGCAATTCAAAATAAATCAGGAAACTGATAAAGGACGGTACATCAGCGAGATGGGCAGCTTATTCCAGTCATTCATGTGACATTATTCACGATTATCCTGATATTGACAAATCAAGATGATCAACTTATTGTGAGTGTTTATTATTTATCATGATCTGGGATAAAATCTTGTATCGTCCCGTTCCTCGACTAGTAAAAATCATTCACTGTATCCTGTCAAATGCTTTGACACAACCAGCTCAGTGTCTGACGTTATAAAAATAAGCTGCACATACACCTCCTATTAGCCTGCGCAGTATAAACACATGTGCACATTAGGAGACCTCATGTGGTATTATGATTCCAGAGGCATCTAACTCCAGTGTTGTGAGGACAGAGGATCATGGAGGGTAATAATGGCTGCATTATTACTCCTCTTATTGTGTCTTAATTAGTGGCATTTAATTATACACTAATGCAGTGAGGGCTATTAAAGACATTGAGGCCTGCTGATCAGGGAATTAAAGCAACATGCGCGCACACACACACAGGCACACTCACACACACACACCTACAGGCAGAGGTACACACTTGTCACATAGACACTTTTGTCGTGCCACTGAAATTGCAGTCGCCTTTAACTAGGAATCACAGACACCCTGCGGTGAAAGTGTGTGTAAAAATGGCGTTTGTAGGCGAGAGAAAGTAATAGATCAGAAGAAATAACCTCTGGACGTCTGGATGCAGCAGAGGAAAGAGTATGGAGAGCAAGTAATAAAATCAACTCAGCTAAAAAAATAAAATAAAATGAGGAAGATATAGAAAACAGAAGGATGAAATATTACCATAAGGATGAGGAAGATGAAGATAAGGGTAATCACTATTATATGTTTTCTGCTCGTTAGCAGTGACACCCAAATAGGCTTTAATTCTTCACTCCCACGCCTCTCCTCCGCTGGTGCATCTCAATTATTTGTTCAGAGGCTGGTGTGACAATAGTGTCGGCTGTGGGAGCCTTTGGGATGCTAAACAGGGCACAGGAGGTTGAATATAAGTCATTTTCAGTGGGCTGAACCTGGCGCTTTGTGCTGCTGGAGAGGAGAAGCTTCAAAGCTACGAAACAAAAGAGACAAACTTGATCCGATCGCCCTGCCCGCTTTTGAAGTTGTGAAGCTGCAGCCCAGAATGTCGGCTGCTCATATCCATCTTATCAAGACAGATCATAAACACATCTCACACACACACACACACACACACACACACACACACACACACACACACACACACAGTATGCCCCAATCCAGGTGTGATTCATATCACATGTGCACATAATGGTCATTTCTGGGCGATAATAGCATGACCTCGATGTAAAGACTGGTTCAGAAAGTTTCTGAACAAATTCTCTTTCCACATATGCATTTCTTGAATTTGGGGAAGGCACAATTCATGTGATAAGCTTGAGAGAGAACAATTTAAAAAACCATCCTGCTGAATTGTTTTATAATAAATATACACTTCTTCAGTCAGAGCTTTCCAGGGTTTCTCCAATTTGGTGGAATTAGTGCAGAGTCCTAAAAGCTCAAATGTCTTTTAAATTTATTTGGATTTGGTAAAAATGGCAGAATTGATGCATAATGACTGGATTCACTCAAATCATTATTACTGTAGAGTTACAGCCAAAAATTTATTTTTAAAAAATAAAAAACTTTGAATGAAACTTCTCAGTAAAGGTGCAGGTGTCACATGAGGGAAATCAACTTAGTCAAATTATGCAATTCACAGAGCAACTGGTGGCTGAACGCACAGTAACCTGCGCTGCTATGATTCCCTGTAGTTTCTGGATGTATGAGCACTAATTAGAATATTTAATATCTGCGTGTAATTATAAAAATCTGATTGTATTTGCAACAGTGCGAGTTTTTGCGCCAATCTCCCGTTAATTTAATTCAAAATAACACCGCAGTCTGGTGGAAGTTCATTTAATTTTTCTCCCCCCTCAGTTGTGACGTGCCAACAGTGAAACAGCCCCGAATAACGTGTGGAGATTGAAACGAGTAAATAACTGCAACAACAGATAAAGATTCAGTCTTAAGTTCTTTATAAATATACTCAGATAAATAGTGTTATAATACAAGCATAACGTTTTCAATGCACCGATAAGTAACACACACACAAAAAAGTGCAACAGGCCTAATTAAACAACATGAAGGCCTATTTTGTCTTTAGCCGACAGGCCGGCCGAAGGTTCAGGTGAAATAAATAGAGATAAAGGAAAAATAGAAACAGAGTTGTTGTTTTGCATTTGGAAAAGAATTGTTTGTCTCCTAAATCACAGCTTTCTTTGGGTTTAGCGTATCTGCTCGTCTGATTGTATTTATCAGTGCCACATTACAGTATGTGGTAAATGCCCTCACAAATTGTGCAAATAAATTATGATTTCAATCAACATGGGTCTAATGAAAAAAATTCATTGCACAGCAAAATGTTAACCTTACTTTCTTTCTTTTTCTTTTTCTTTTTTTTTTGAAACAACTCTCCTAAGGCTGCACTGAACGTAAACTATGCCGATTTGTTTAATGCGGTAACAGTGTCCTTCTTCTCGGTGTTACTTTTCAAAAATGACCCGCAATTTACCCGGTTAGGACAGCAGGAGAGCCGGGTGCAGAGGGTTGCCTTTCCCCTCCAGCAGATCACTTTTCTCCATCGCTGAGGCCGGTGAGCAGAGCTGGGTCGGGCCGGACTGCAGCCCCGTCAGCCCGGGCACGGGACCCAGGGATGGGGTGGGTTTTATTGGCACGGGCACGGCGGGCAGGCTCTGCCCGTTGGCATTGTGGTACAGGCCCTTTGCTGACATGCTGAAGGGCGCGTACTCGGATGATGCGGGCACGGGCACGCCACCCATGGACTCCGACAGCATCCCGACGTGCGGCCACATTGAGTTGACCACGCTGCTGAGCTGCGGGGGCACCGGGTAACCCAGGTGGTGCATGACCGAGGTGAGGGGGAGCCCGCTGGCCATCACGCCCTTGTAGTCCCGTCCTATAATGTTCTCGATTGCGAACGGGTGTTTGAACCCGCCGGGCTGTGCGCAAGTGATGCCCCCGTAACCCTGAAAGTGAGGGAGCCGACCCACGGTGCTCGCCGGGCCTGCGGAGTGGTCGTGATGGGCTGATGCCGTGCCCAGCTTGCTGCCCGGGTGGTGGTGGTGATGGTGAAAGTAATGCATCATCGGGGAGCTCTTGCAGGCCATGTGCTCAGCGCGCAGCACCTTGAAGCGCTTCCGTCTCCTCAGGAAGCTGCCGTTCTCAAACATGTCACCGCAGTCCGGATGCAGAGCCCAGAAGCTGCCTTTCCCCGGCTGATCGGGCCGCCGAGGGATCTTGATGAAACAGTCGTTGAAGGAGAGGTTGTGTCGCAGGGAATTCTGCCACCGTTGGGTATTCTCTCGATAATACGGAAACCGGTCCATGATGAAC